>NW_016162139.1:35214-39082 GCF_001687245.7 Rhagoletis zephyria | reverse complement strand
ATATTTCTATTATTAGAATGTTTAACTTTTTAGGTGTGCTCGGCCTTAAGTTATTTGTTCTTGTTATTTTATGACCTTACTAGCAGGCCCGGCGAACTTCGTCCCGCCCAAAATTTGATTTTTAATTTAAACATTTTGGTCCAACAGTTTCTGCAACAATCCACCTTTAGGATTTGTACTGGCACATTCATTGGCTAAGACTATCGTTTGGTGGTCGTTTGCCGCCTTAAATAACCGAACGAAAGTGTTATGTCCATGAGAAGTTCCCTGGTGGCAACTATGAGCTGGATCTATAGTGATTGTGCCCTAGAAACTTTATCTTATAGTTAGTAGCAATTAGGGATAAATCGATACAAGTAAATCCGAGTATATACTCGACACTTTTCTCTATTTACCAAGTAGCTTTTTACTCGATACTTTTTACTGCGATCCAAGTAGGTATCGAAAAAGAGTACTTGTATCGGAAGCGCAAAACTTATTATGCTTCAGCATCTTTTTTGAAAAGCAACCCATTAGAGGAATGGGAAGATATGCGCACTACATTTCCGCAGCTATATAAGCAAGCCGTCTATACATAACGGTTGTTGGGTCATCTGTCCCTTGCTAGAGGCTTTTCTAAAAAAAGAGTACAACTATCAGGCATGTTCTAAAATTCGAAAATTTGAAATCGACTCGATTTCGATAATTTGCTCGATGGTTTTTAACCAAAAATTTACAAGTCTCGAATTAAACTGATTTATTTCATATCGCTGCTGCTTCTTTTACGGTTTTCAACTAGATTAGTCACTCTTTTCATCAGATACAATTAAAAAATATTTGGCAAATGAGTCGAGTTCAAGTTTCGAATTTCAGAACATGCCCGTATATCAAAATCTCGCCTTTCAGGAAAACATTTGGAAAAGTTGATTTTTTGGGCAAATATAACAAAAAAGGAGTTATTTTCTCAAACTTATTTTATATGAAAAACTTTATAAATTAATCTGGTAAAAAATGTATTTATTGTTTTTGTATGAAAAAATGTTAGAATATAAATAATTTGGTAAAAATGCATATTTTTTGTGAAAAAAATTCAATAACCTTCAAAAATTTGCAAAATCGTCGCTCTATGTACAAGTACTCGATACCTTTCCGATACGGAGTAATATCGATACCTTGCTTGATACAAATACAAGTACTGATTTGAGTAATACCTTGATGGTATCGATTTATCCCTAGTGGCAATTTCAAAATGAATGCGTATCCTTGTTCAACAGAAATATAATAAACATACATAAACTGAGATGAAATACCTTGAAAGCCAGTTTCGCGAAAGCAATTTAAGTGAAAAATTATTTTTTATGTCAGGTTCTATATTAAATTCAATTAAAAAAATAAATTTTTATTAAATTGCTTTCATTAAACTTTAACCCTGGTTTCTTCGAATGAGGCTTTAACGCATAATAATATTGGCAAATCACATCATTGGGCCAATCGTAACACGCGAGAGTTCGATATACTCGTTATAGATCACTGATGGCATTTTACGGCGACTTGTACGTGCAATTGCCAGTTAAAAGTCCTTGCTTAAGAAAGTGTGGGAGGAGAGCAAAAGCTTCGGATAGAGTTTTTTTTACTATCCTCCAAGTTATCGACGATTAATCATTTGATTAAATTAATCGATTATTTTTGTCCAATTTTCGATTTAATTGTATAGTAGTTTTGTATTTCATTAATCGATTAATTGTAGAATAACCGTAAAAATATTTTCAAGAAATATGAATTCTGTAGTTGTCTAAAATCCATCTATCGAACATTCAAAAATTCGTTATCATTGGCCTCAGTAATGAAGTTCTTGCGAAATAAAATGATATGCGCAGATGATCTTATGGAAATGGGTAGCGAGTCGTCACTAGAATTAGTATAAAATGAGTTCCATCTTTGGGCCCCTCATAGATTTCTTGTACACAAACGAAGGCGAAAAGATGATGATTTGGGTCACCCACAAGATGAGATGAGTTTTTATTTTAATTGTCAAGTCCTAGGACCAAAGCGGAATATCGTCAACGCTTGGGAGCAAATGAAAACTGTTTTCCCAAAACTTTACTGACTCTCGAAAAAATACTGTCATTTAGTTGGTACCTCGGTACCTGCTACGGTTTCCAACCATGCTATAATATATAGGTACTTAAACGGGTTTTACTGTATATGAAATTAATCGCATACTCATTGAGAAAAATTGGCTCTTTATAAAGGGACTTTTTACTTATCATTGAATGTGTATATAATTCTTCTGTAGGAAAGTTTGCGAGTTAAATCCTAAGCGGCTGGAGGGATTTTACCAAAGTTTTGCGTGTGTTTGAGTGGGTCTCTTNAAGCGGCTGGAGGGATTTTACCAAAGTTTTGTGTGTGTTTGAGTGGGTCTCTGGATAGCTTAGTTTCACAATTTAATCCGCCAGTTGGGGCTAGAGTTGAGTTAGTACTAAAAATCTATTTTATGATCCGATTTGGCGAATATTCAAAACATGTATTAGAAACGGTAAAGGCAGTCCAATTGCAAAAAAGTGCTGCTAGGTAGTGCTGAGGTCGAGTTATTACTAAAAATCTAAAAAGTGAGATAAGGTGCCGGTAATGTCAGACTAAATCGACCTGTTGCACCATTGAGTATATCGAACTCTCGCGTGTTACGATTACGATTACGATTATTATGCGTTAAAGCCTCATTCGAAGAAACCAGGGTTAAAAGTTTAATGAAAGCAATTTAATAAAAATTTATTTTTTTAATTGAATTTAATATAGAACCTGACATAAAAAATCATTTTTCACTTAAATTGCTTTCGCGAAACTGGCTTTCAGTATTTCATCTCAGTTTATGTATGTATATTATATTTCTGTTGAACAAGGATACGCATTCATTTTGAAATTGCCACTAGGGATAAATCGATACCATCAAGGTATTACTCAAATCAGTACTTGTACTTGTATCAAGCAAGGTATCGATACCTACTCCGTATCGGAAAGGTATCGAGTACTTGCACATAGAGCGACGATTTTGCAAATTTTTGAAGGTTATTGAATTTTTTTTTTTAAAATATGCATTTTTACCAGATTATTTATATTCTAATATTTTTTCATACAAAAACAATAGAATACATTTTTACCAGATTAATATATAAATATTTTTCATATAAAATAAGTTTGAGAAAATAACTCCTTTTTTGTTATATTTTCCCAAAAAATCAACTTTTCCAAATGTTTTCCTGAAAGGCGAGATTTTGATATACGGGCATGTTCTGAAATTCGCAACTTTGGACTCGATTTGCCAAATATTTTTTAATTGTATCTGATGAAAAGAGTGACTAATCTAGTTGAAAACCGTAAAAGAAGCAGCAGCGATATGAAATAAATCAGTTTAATTCGAGACTTGTAAATTTTTGGTTAAAAACCATCGAGCAAATTATCGAAATCGAGTCGATTTCTAATTTTCGAATTTTAGAACATGCCTGATAGTTGTACCTCTTTTTTTAGAAAAGCCTCTAGCAAGNGAAATCGAGTCGATCTCGAATTTTCGAATTTTAGAACATGCCTGATAGTTGTACCTGTTTTTTTAGAAAAGCCTCTAGCAAGGGACAGATGACCCAACAACCGTTATATATAGACGGGCTTGCTTATATAGCTGCGGAAATGTAGTGCGCATATCTTCCCATTCCTCTAATGGGTTGCTTTTCAAAAAAGATGCTGAAGCATAATAAGTTTTGCGCTCCCGATACAAGTACTCTTTTTCGATACCGATATACAGTGCGTAGGCAACTGGCTGAGTCAGTGGGATCGTCGGTTCGAATCCTACTGAAAGAAATCTGATGAGGAAATGTGGTGATTTCCGAAATAGCTA
>NW_016162139.1:34867-35189 GCF_001687245.7 Rhagoletis zephyria | reverse complement strand
AACTTAGCACAGTGCGTAGGCAACTGGCTGAGTCAGTGGGATCGTCGGTTCGAATCCTACTGAAAGAAATCTGATGAGGAAATGTGGTGATTTCCGAAATAGCTACCACTTCTACCATTTTCTCAAATTATTGTTGCTTTTCCACAATGAGCTTTCATTAAAAAACGGCCTCAAGCTCAATAAAAATTGTTGAATATAATTGTTATAAGAACATAAAATAAGAAAAACAAATAACTTAAGGACGAGCACACCAACCAACAACCACATGATCAAGTGAATTGCAGCGGAATAGCTGCGCTTGATTGTGTTGGCATAACAAAAA
>NW_016162139.1:17289-34650 GCF_001687245.7 Rhagoletis zephyria | reverse complement strand
CAAGTGAAATAGTGGAAATAAGCAACAAGAATTAACAAGGCGAACTTAGCACAGTGCGTAGGCAACTGGCTGAGTCAATGGGATCGTCGATTCGCNGGCAACTATTTTCGAAAAACTAAAACCTCACGGCACATCTACAGCCCAAGTCCTTTAACCAACCGATACGGAGACCTATATAGGTTGTGATGTAATTTGTAGGGATGAATGACGGGTAGCACGATTATTTCGGGTAGGGTTAATTCTGGCATAATGGTGCCTATAGTTCACCCAATCTGAAATTAATTGGGTTTGTCGCTGCTGAAAAACAAGTCGGTTGGCGTCGCTTTTACATATCAAGCAAGATGTGATAGTCGGAGTTTTCCTCATTACTTTCGCTGTTGTGTCAGCTGATATATTACCGATGATGGCAGCATGTCCGGGAACCCACATTAGTCTAAGCTTATGAGGGTGTGATATCATCATGTTTCTGATGTAATCGGTAATGTAGTTGCTGTTGTTACGAAATTTGATGCCTTCAAAACAAGAGCGACTATCCGACCATATTATGAATTTGCCTTTGTATTTTATGGCGTACTGCATAGCGTGAAGGACTGCAACCTATTCCGCAGTAAATATCGAGCAGAAAGGGAAGAGTATTGCATACGATATGTTGACACCATTTTCTTTAACTACAGCAAAAGAAATGTGAGCTATCCGTAAATAAAAGTTGCCGAGCCTTATATTCTGCAGTCGTCGTGCTAGATTTTTTAAGGTGGCTTAGTTAATTAACGAAAGATGTTATCCTTAATTACCAAGGGGGCGAACAGTGGGTCTTATAGATCACTGATGGCATTTTACGGCGACGTGTGCGTGCAATTGCCAGTTAAAAGTCCTTGCTTAAGAAAGTGTGGGAGGAGAGCAAAAGCTTCGGATAGAGTTTTTTATACTATCCTCCAAGTTATCGACGAGACAAGGTAGTCCAGATTCCGCCAGGATGTTGGTAGAGATGGCAGCTATTAATCATTTGATTATATTAATCGATTATTTTTGTCCAATTTTCGATTTAATTGTATCGTAGTTTTGTATTTCATTAATCGATTAATTGTAGAATAACCTTTTTTGTTATATTTGCCCAAAAAATCAACTTTTCCAAATGTTTTCCTGAAAGGCGAGATTTTGATATACGGGCATGTTCTGAAATTCGAAACTTTGAACTCGACTCGATTTGCCAAATATTTTTTAATTGTATCTGATGAAAAGAGTGACTAATCTAAAAAACCGTAAAAGAAGCAGCAGCGATATGAAATAAATCAGTTTAATTCGAGACTTGGAAATTTTTGGTTAAAAACCATCGAGAAAATTATCGAAATCGAGTCGATTTCAAATTTTCGAATTTTAGAACATGCCTGATAGTTGTACCTGTTTTTTTAGAAAAGCCTCTAGCAAGGGACAGATGACCAAACAACCGTTATGTATAGACGGGCTTGCTTATATGGCTGGGGAAATGTAGTGCGCATATCTTCCCATTCCTCTAATGGGTTGCTTTTCAAAGAAGATGCTGAAGCATAATAAGTTTTGCGCTTCCGATACAAGTACTCTTTTTCGATACCTACTTGGATCGCAGTAAAAAGTATCGAGTAAAAAGCTACTTGGTAAATAGAGAAAAGTGTCGAGTATATACTCGGATTTACTTGTATCGATTTATCCCTAATTGCTACTAACTATAAGATAAAGTTTCTAGGGCACAATCACTATAGATCCAGCTCATAGTTGCCACCAGGGAACTTCTCATGGACATAACACTTTCGTTCGGTTATTTAAGGCGGCAAACGACCACCAAACGATAGTCTTAGCCAATGAATGTGCCAGTACAAATCCTAAAGGTGGATTGTTGCAGAAACTGTTGGACCAAAATGTTTAAATTAAAAAACCAATTTTGGGCGGGGCGAAGTTCGCCGGGTCTGCTAGTAAGGTCATAAAACAACAAGAACAAATAACTTAAGGACGAGCACACCTAAAAAGTTAAACATTCTAATAATAGAAATATTAACAAAAACAAACAAAACCAAACAAAACCAACAACCACATGATCAAGTGAATTGCAGCGGAATAGCTGCGCTTGATTGTAGTAGGCTTAAGAAGGGAAATAAGCAACAAGAATTAACAAGGCGAACTTAGCACAGTGCGTAGGCAACTGGCTGAGTCAGTGGGATCGTCGGTTCGAATCCTACTGAAAGAAGTCTGATGAGGAAATGTGGTAATTTCCGAAATAGCTATCACTTCTACCATTTTTTCAAATTATTGTTGCTTTTCCACAATAAGTTTTCATTAAAAAACGACCTCAAGCTCAATAAAAATTGTAGAATATAATTATTATAAGGCCATAAAATAACAAAAGCAAATAACTTAAGGCCGAGCACACCTAAAAAGTTAAACATTCTAATAACAGAAATATTAACAAAACCCAAAAAAAAATAACAACCACATGATCAAGTGAATTGCAAAAATAACAAAAGCAAATAACTTAAGGCCCTTAACAAGTGAAATAGTGGAAATAAGCAACAAGAATTAACAAGGCGAACTTAGCACAGTGCGTAGGCAACTGGCTGAGTCAGTGGGATCGTCGGTTCGAATCCTACTGAAAGAAGTCTGATGAGGAAATGTGGTAATTTCCGAAATAGCTATCACTTCTACCATTTTTTCAAATTATTGTTGCTTTTCCACAATAAGTTTTCATTAAAAAACGGCCTCAAGCTCAATAAAAATTGTTGAATATAATTTGAATAACTATTATTTTTTGAAAGGGTGGCAACTATTCTCGAAAAACTAAAACTCGCGGCACATCTACAGCCCAAGCCCTTTAACCGACCGATACGGAGACCTATATAGGTTGTGATGTAATTTGAGGGTTAAATGACGGGTAGCACGTTTTTTTCCGTGTATGGTTAATTCTGGCATAATGGTGTCTATAGTTCACCCAATCTAAAATTAACTGGGTTTGTCGCTGCTGAAAAACCAGTCGGTTGGCGTCGCTTTTACATATCAAGCTAGATGTGATAGTCGGAGTTTTCCTCATTACTTTCGCCGTTGTGTCACCTGATATATTATCGATGATGCCAGCATGTCCTGGAACCCTCATTAGTCTAAGCTTATGAGGGTGTGATATCATCATGTTTCCTATGTAATCGGTAGTGTAGTTGCTGTTGTTCAGAAATTTGATGCCTTCAAAGCAAGAGCGACTATCCGAGCATAATATGAATTTGCCTTTGTATTTTATCGCATATTGCATAGCGTGAAGGATTGCAACATATTCCGCAGTAAATTTCGAGCAGAAAGGGAAGATTATTCCATGCGATATGTTGGCACCATTTTCTTTAACTACAGCAAAAGAAATGTGAGCCATACGTAAATAAAAGTTGCCGAGCCTTATATTCTGCAGTCGTGGTGCTAGATTTTTTAAGCTGGCTTAGGTAATTAACGAATCTTTCTTCTTAATTACCAAGGCGGGCGAACAGTGTGTCTCGGTAGCGACAATTTGGACAGTAATCTGTTTTCTTTTGCATTTATAGATCGCTGATGGCAGTTTACGGCGACTTGTGCGTGCAATTGCCAGTTAAAAGTCCTTGCTTAAGAAAGTGTGGGAGGAGAGCAAGAGCTTCGGATAGAGTTTTTTTTTTTACTATCCTCCAAGTTGTCGACGAGACAAGGTAGTCCAGATTCCGCCAGGATGTTGGTAGAGATGGCAGCGATTAATCATTTGATTAAATTAATCGATTATTTTTGTCCAATTTTCGATTTAATTGTATCGTAGTTTTGAATTTAATTAATCGATTAATTGTAGAATAACCGTAAAAATATTTTCAAGAAATATGAATTTTTTAGTTATCTAAAATCCATCTATCGAACATTCAAAAATATTCATTTAAAAAATTCGTTAGCATTGGCCTCAGTAATGAAGTTCTTGCGAAATTAAATGATATGCGCAGATGATCTTATGGAAATGGGTAGCGAGTCGTCACTAGAATTAGTATAAAATTAGTTCGATCTATGGGCCTCTCATAGATTTCTTGTACACAAACGAAGGCGAAAAGATGATGATTTGGGTCACCCACAAGATGAGATGAGTTTTTATTTAAATTGTCAAGTCCTAGGACTAAAGCGGAATATCATCAACGCTTGGGAGGAAATGAAAACTGTTTCCCAAAACTTTAGGGACTTTCGAAAAAATACTGTCATTTAGTTGGTACCTCGGTACGTGCTAGGGTTTCCAACCGTGCTATAATATATAGTATTGTACTATTTTTTCGGTCGCCGTACTATATACGGTTGGAAAAATATAGTATGCAAAAGTACTATTTATTCAGTAATAAATATAAATATATTTCATAAATTATTTAATTTCTTTCAAAGAAAGCGACTACCTCACTGATAAAAAATTAACTTTTGAATAATATTAATTTAAATTTTGATTGCGATAAAGCATGTGATACTTTCATAGTTAGCAATGAATTGTTAAAAGCTGCCAAGAGTGCAAAGATACAATTTATTTTTTATAAAAGAAATGCATAAAAAAGAAAAAAGATGTGTGTATACTAGGGCAGAATTATTTAATTTCGAAAAAAGTGTACGGGATATAAGGAGGGTTAAACATCATTTTTGGTACATAGTTCGTTCGCCATTTTTGCTCGAAATTAATCGTAAAATTTAAATTTGCCACACACTTTCTTGGAAAATTTTGCTTCGAACGAATTACTCCGCCATAATGTATACTTAAAACGCTTATCAAAACTTTGGTTTATGCAATCTTAGTTAAATAATAAATAATTATTGCCGCTAAAAATACTCGTTTTATTTTATTTAAGGCTAATCTAAAAGAGAATTAGAAATTTTTAAAGAAAAGTGTTTTTGTAAATACTCACTATAAACAAGTACCTTTAAAAATTCGATTAATCGATTATTTCTCAATAATTGCAATTATTATTTTTTTTGCCTTGTGATTAATCATATGATTAATTAATCGATTATTTTATTATAGTTGTTGTTGTTCTACTTGGCATTTTTGCTTAAGTACTTTTTTGGTGACAAATCTTTCAGGTGCGATCGGGATCCGAAAAGTTTGCTGTTGGAACTCGAACAATTGGTAAGGAAAAAAGTACTTAAGCTGTGATGAAATAGAAGAAACTCAAAATTAAAAGTTGCGAAAGTAATTTTTATTTATCAAATCGAAGATCACAATATTTTGTCTTAAGTTTTACTAAAAAGCAAGTGCGCAGTGTATTTTTTAAGCTATAAAGTGAGTCAAAATACTGTGTTGCGCAAAAGTTTAAGACCACTAGATTTGAGGTTAAAAGAGTTAAACTTATAGTGTATTTTTAACATTTTTTACCTACATAAACAACTAAAAAGTCCTAACTTCAAAAAATAAAACATTCACAGGTCCAGTTTTTTAATTTGATATCCCATTTTCGAAATGCGAAATAACGGTGCAGATCAGATGACCTTAAGAAAATGCCTTCTCGAATTAGTTATCTGAATATATGCATATGTACATAGTTATATAGATATTACTTTGCGAATTAGTAGGGTTACCACTAATAACATTTTCTAACTAAAGATGACTGGACACTTATATTTTTATACTTCATTTAACTTGTGTATAAGTTAAACAAATTCGGCATTCAAAAAGGTGGCAACCCTCTTTAAAAGTAATTTCAAACAATTTTTTTTAATCTCTTTCGTTTGACATTGTGTCACATATTACAATTAACTGACGAATTAGGTTGCATTTAATTTTTTGAACAAGTGTCGACTCTCCTAAATACATACCCATCTCTTAATAATTCATTTAACTTATTAATTAATTAACGTAAATTTTTTTTTAATGGTCTTCAAAGATTACCAAGTTCAAACTAAAGATTCCTTAAAAATGTGTCGTTTCATACCCATATTTCATATGTATAACTTGCGTATAAGTTAACACATTTAGGGCCGGTTGCTCAAAGCCTGGTTGACACTTATCTTCGGTTAACATCGTTTAACGATGGAGATTGTGTCAATCAGCCTTTGAGCAACCGGCCCTTAGACTTTTAAATGTGTTGCAACGCACTTCAAAATATTTTCAATTATTACGCTCTTACGTCTGTCACCCATATGGTGGTAGATATTACAATTACCATAGTTTAAATTGAGTTTGATTTTTTTTAAACAGGTGGCAACCTTCCTACATGTGCTTAAGAAGTAAAGCATTTTCCAAACCATTTTCGTTGTTACCCACTTTACAATAACTCATTTAAGTTTTTAAATAATTTGAATAACTATTATTTTTGAAAGGGTGGCAACTATTTTCGTAAAACTAAAACCTCACGGCACATCTACAGCCCAAGCCCTTTAACCGACCGATACGGAGACTTTTAGACTAAAAATGTAACATACGATAAATTTGCGCAAAGGGGTCGATATGTTCGGAAAATATCTTGATATAGAAGGAACTGCTGTACACTTTCAAGGAAAAAAATTGCCAAAACTAAACGCAATTTTTAGCAACTTCTGTCTTGGACTTTATTATAGTAAAATATTTTTTATTTTAGATTATAATTAAAATTTGTGCATTTTAGGTGAAACCTTGCAGAATTTTTTTTAATTTTTGTCCAGATTTGATCCAAAACTTGAGATCTACCACACACATTTTTTTTTAAGTCCAATCACTGACTATGGCTAGTCATGTCGGCTGGGCTGGGTTCTTGCATTCACTCCTGTTCCCTGCGCCATAGCAGAGACAAGTCATGCCTGTCAAACATCTTCGCTTCTGGCGTGACCGGAAGTATCGGGCGGACACATACAAAAAATTCAGAAATTCAAAAACATTAAAAACGGCCTCAAGCTCAATAAAAATGGTTGAATAAAACAAAAAAACGTTACAAAAAAAACTGAAAAAGACGTTAAATCAAATGTTTAAAAGGATGCTGAAAATCAAAGGAAACCACGAAATCTGAAACAACGAAAAGCAATTAACGAAACAATAAAAAACTATGGCCGAATATGAGGCACCAGCGCTGGTATTGTGGTGCTTGGTGCTGGCCTACCCTCACCCGTGGCTGCTGGAGCACCCTAATGTCAGCAGCCCCATATAAAATTTCTATCGTGCCTCCCTACATGAATAAAAGGGTCAACATTCTCATTTTACATACAAATTTATTCACACTGCATTTTCTTAAATCTAATTCTTAAAACTAGCAGAAATATACTATTGCTTACATTCCTAAGTCTAAGGTAAGTATAAGCAACCGTAGGAAACTATTTTGGATCTAGTCTTATATGTTAAGTCCTAACACTATCCCTTATAAATTTTTTATTTTATTTTCCAAGTTCAAAACTTATATGATAGGTACTGATACTAGGGTAAGTATTGTAAAGTTAGGAGTTCAATAATGGTAAGTATTCAGTAATGGTTAATATCAGGTACATAAGTAAATGAACTTATAGTTAGAGTAAGTCTGTCAGGTATGTATATTTAAGGTAAGTCAGGAAAGTTCTTTTGGGGGAAAATAACGAAAGCTGAGTTAAGTCAAGCAAGTAAATAGGCACGGTAATTAATAGCAGGTTAGTAGTAGTAGCAAGTAAACTTCAAAGCAAGTAGCAAGTAAAGTTCCAAAGTAAAATATGCAAGTAAATTAAGGTAAGTCTGTATTTGTAGACTTATAAACAAATATGTTTTTTTTCTTTTATCTTCCGTTTGCTCTTGTCTTCTTGGTTTATTATTATAAGCATGATTTTTATTTATTTATATTTGTTATATTGTGGCCATTTGTTGTTATGATTTTTTTTTATATTTGTTTTTTTTTTTAATTATTTTAGTTGAATTTTCGTTCGTGTTTCGTTATTTTATGTTAAATTATATTAGGATCTTATATAACTTTCGTTTTATTTATTTCTTTATTTAAAATTTTGCTTGAATCATTTTGATTCAGCTTTAGTTAGTTCGATTAAAGTTTAATTAGTTTAATTTCATTACTATTTATTGTAACTTAGTTTATTTTTATTTTAGTTCATTTAATTTAATGCACTTACGTTAATAATATCTAATTTTACCGGGTTTGTTTCTCAACAAAAAAAAATTCAAGCAATTTTACTTTGTTTTACATTACTTCATTTGATTCAATTTAACTTAATTTAAATTTACCTTCTGATATTTCTCTTGAGTTTAGTTAATTTAGTCTAACTTCACTTTCTCTCTCTCTTTTATTTACTTTAATCTAATTCTACTACGTCTACGTCTACGACGTCTACTACAGCTGCCATGTAAAGGAGCGCAAACGCGGAGTTGGATTTGTGGTGGGAGAGAGACTCCATCGCCGCATCAAAGCGAGATTCTTCAACATCTCGCTCATCTGCGCCTATACCCAACGGAAGAGAAGGATGGGGCATCCAAGGATCTCTTCTATGAGCGCTTGGAGCGAACGTACGAGCACTGAACCGTCATGATATCAAAATCGTGCTTGGAGACTTCAGTGCGAGGGTGGGCAAGGAAGGGATCTTTGGAACCACCGTCGGAAAATTCAGCCTCCACGACGAAACGTCCGACAACGAATTGAGGCTGATCGACTTCGCCGGGGCCCGAAACATGGTAGTATGCGTACTAGGTTCAAGCATAAAAGGATCCATCAAGCCACGTGGCTGTCTCCGGATCGAAAAACGAGAAACCAAATCGATCATGTTGTGATAGACGGAAGGCACGCTTCCAGTGTTTTAGACGTACGCACACTCCGTGGCCCAAACATCGACTCGGACACTATCTTGTTGCAGCCAAGATAGGCACCCGCCTCTGTGCAGCAAAAAAATGTGCGCCCAAATATGCACGGAAAGCTTAACGTTGAAAAGCTGCAATCACAACAGACAGCCAGCGCTTTCGCTACTCGACTCTCACACCTGCTCTCAGAGAGCACTCTTCAACAAACCGACATATGCGAGCAGTGGAACCACATTTCCCGCTCATTAAGTACCGCCGCCGAAGAAGTAGTCGGATTTCAGCGAGCCCGAAAGAACAACTGGTACGATGAGGAGTGTCAGGAAGCTGCAGAGAAAAAAGATGCCGCCTACAGGGCCACGCTGCGATCGGGCGCAACGCGCGCTATGTGGGACCGCTATAGGGATCTGAAGAGGGAAGCGAGACGTATTTGCCGCAACAAGAAGAGAGAGGCAGAAATACGTGAGTGCGAAGAGCTTGAAATGCTGGCCGACAGGAAGAATGCCCAGAGAGTTAGGAGACTTNCTTGAAATGCTGGCCGACAGGAGGAATGCCCGAAAATTTTACCAGAGAGTTAGGCGACTTACGGAAGGTTTAAAGACCGGGGCGCACTCCTGTAAGAACAATAATGGCGACCTAGTAACTGATGTCCAGAGCGTACTTAAATTATGGAGGGAACACTTTTCCGCCCTACTAAATGGTAGCAGTACGGAAAGTTGTGGAGAAGAAGAACCCGAGACCGCAGTCGATGATGACGGAGTCGACGTTGCACCGCCTGACTATGAAGAGGTACGTATAGCAATAACGCGGCTAAAAGACAACAAAGCTGCTGGAGCTGACAGCCTGCCAGCTGAGCTATTCAAGTACGGCGGCGAGGAGTTGATAAGGTGCATGCATCAACTCTTGTGCAGAATATGGTCAGATGAACGCATGCCCGACGACTGGAATTTAAGTGTGCTCTGCCCAATCCACAAGAAAGGTGACCCCGCCATTCGCGCCAACTACCGCGGGATCAGCCTTCTAAGCATAGGTTACAAGGTCTTATCGAGCGTATTGTGTGAAAGACTGAAGCCCACCGTCAATGAACTGATTGGGCCTTATCAGTGTGGCTTTAGACCTGGCAAATCCACCATAGACCAGGTATTCACAATACGCCAAATCTTGGAAAAGACCCGCGAGAAAGGGACCGGCACTCACCACCTATTTGTCGATTTTAAAGCCGCTTTTGGCAGCACTAAAAGGAGTGGCCTATACGCCGCTATGTACGAATTTGGCATCCCCTCAAAACTCATACGGCTGTGTAAAATGACGTTGAGCAATACCACCAGCTCCGTCAGAATTGGAAAAGACCTCTCCGAGCCGTTCGCCACAAAACGGGGTTTCAGACAGGGCGACTCCCTTTCATGTGACTTCTTTAATCTGATGTTGGAGAAGATAATAAGAGCTGCAGAACTGAACCGCTCAGGAACAATTTACTACAAGAGCGTGCAATTGCTGGCTTATGCCGATGACATCGACATCATCGGTAACAAAAACCGCGAAGTCTGTTCTGCCTTTTCCAAGTTGGATAGAAAAGCAAAGCGAATGGGTCTGGTGGTAAACGAGGACAAGACGAAGTTTCTCCTGTCATCAAACAAACAGGCAGCCCATTCGCGCCTTGGCACCCACGTCACTGTTGGCAGTTGCAATTTCGAGAAAGTAGAGAATTTCGTTTACTTGGGAACCAGCATTAACACCGATAATAATGTCAGCATTGAAATCCAACGCAGAATCACTCTCGCCAACAAGTACTACTTTGGACCAGTGTTGATATTTTTAGTACAATTGTACTTTTTTCAGTACAATTAGTTTTGAAAAGTACAAAAGTACAGTTTACTGATTTTAAGTACAATTTTAACATCAAATATACTTTTTATACAAAATGCTGAAATCTCTACCAGCACTTTTATTATCAATCCGTTTGCATTTAAGTAGATGGAAATACCTTCATTTCATATTTGGATATAAACAGAATTCTGAATTGTAATTTTGAAAGTAAACGTGATTGTGAATGGTGTATTAGTGTTGAGAGTTGAGGTGATTGTGATTTTTTATCACCGGTGGGTGAAATATCGCTCATCGCTTCTTATTTTGAAAAAATTTTTGGAAATGCATTTTACCTAATGAAGATCCTGCAGAAAATGAAGTATGTAATTGAATAATTCGGGGGTTGAAAGTAAAAAATTTTACGTAACTTGCATACGTTGAAAGTAAAAATTTCTATTGTAGACTTCCATTTTAGTGTTACTGGTCTAATTTTTTTTCTAATTCATTTAATTTTTTTTTTTAAGTATAGGTCATTGATTAATGAAACGAAAAAAAGCACCGATTCAAAGATTAAAAAAAAAATCAACAAATTTTCATCAAAATTTCACAGTTTTTATTCCGAATTTGTAGAAATTTTTTGGGTAAACATTTATGAAAGCCACTCATTCATTAAAATGTGCAAGTTTTAAGTTAAATACACCATTGATTTTTGGTTTTTTCTTTGGTGACGGTGTTGCGCACCTTCTTCCATATATGGAATGCTGACATTTTATTTCATATGGAAGAAAACGCGCAACACCGTTGTTGACTTTTTTCTTCAATGAGCTATACTTTCATAAAAAAATTATGAAAATTAATTTGAAAAAATTAAATATATAGCGCAAACTGGGTGACCGTAGAATTTCATCGCGGGGTGTACTCCTTAAAATGTGGAATATTATTTAAAAATTTATTTGTGTATACTTAAGTTAAACTGAAAACTTAATGAATTTTAGTGGGACTTTCTGTCAAAACTGGCTATGACGTTATGGGCTAGTTGGAGAGTTCTCAATGATAAGTTACGTTAAATTAAGTCTACACCAGCTGTACAACGAACTGAAAGATAAGTAAACTCACTGTAGTAAACAAAAAAAAAATGGTTTATATTTGGTTGAAGGAAAACGGGAGGTAATGTATTGACGGAAATGGTGAAAAAGTTACAGGTTTTGTCGTTAATTTAGTACAATTTAAAAATCGCCAATGTCAACACTGCTTTGGACTGAGTAGGCAATTCAGGAGTAAAGTCCTCTCTCGACGTACGAAAACCACGCTCTATAAGTCACTCATCATGCCCGCGCTGGTATATGGCGCAGAAGCATGGACAATGACAACATCCGATGAGGCGGCTCTTGGAGTGTTTGAGAGAAAGATTTTGCGGAAGATTTACGGGCCTTTTCGCGTTGGCGACGGCGAGTACCGCAGACGATGGAACGATGAGCTGTATGAGCTTTACAACGATATGGACATAGTGCAGCGAATTAAAATACAGCGGCTCCGCTGGCTTGGTCATGTCGTTCGAATGGACACCGACGCTCCAGCTCTGAAAGTATTCAACTCGGAACCCGCTGGTGGTAGCAGAGGAAGAGGGAGGCCCCCACTGCGATGGAAAGATCAGGTGGAGAAGGACTTGGCTTCACTTGGCGTTTCCAATTGGCGTCAGTTGGCACAGAGGAGAAACGACTGGCGTGCTTTGCTGAACTCGGCCAAAATCGCTTAGGCGGTTACAGCGCCAAAAAAGAAGAAGAAGATGAAGAATCTAATTCTGTTTTAATTTTAGTTACTTATAGTCGTACTTTTTAGAAGTGAAACTTCTTAGGCGGCGGTATCGCAAAAATGGAGAGTGAAATTTTTAAAACTGAAAACGTTACATGAGTGAGAAGGAAGATATGGGTAATATAGGGAAGGGGAAAAAAGAAATAAAGCGACGCATGACGGGTACGAGTACCTACATATGTATACAGGGTGTCCCATAAGTAACGTGCCAAACTTTAGGGGAAGGTAGGTGGGGCGGGTGAGCTCCCTGATAAACAAAAAATTTTCAGGTAAAAGTGTCACCGTTTTTGAAATATTTACATTTTTTCGAATTTAAAAAAAATCGTGCCTTTTCATGTGTTTTCTTTAACTGCAACTACAAACCGGGCAATACTTAGTAAATTTTTTATGTAAAATACTTCCAGATAGTTGCCTCTCCATACTCAAATGCAATGTAGTTAAAATATATTAAGGAACCATCATAAAATTAGGACTATTTCTGGATTTTTAACTTTTTGATATTTTCTTCCCCAACTTTGACTATCTCGGGTGAAAAAAAATGTACTGAGCTATAACTTTACATTACATAAAAAAATTGCTCATTTAATAAAGATTTCAGAAAGGTGCCACACTTACTGTTTTGAATAGAAAAAAAAAATTATAGCCGCTTTTGTGGGTAAAGGACTGAGACACGCTAGAATGTATTTAATAGATTTAAATTGAATTTGCTCTTGTTACCGTCAAATGACATGCTAAATAGTACAAAGGTACATTATTACCTGCTCCTGACATTATTTTGTGTTACTTACCGGAATTAGTGAAAGTGGATTTTGTGAAATTGGACCCTTCGAACATTGTGTTATTAATACTATGACAGAGAACACGCAGTATACGTCGCATGAATATGCGGATATTCACCTAATTTACGGTGAAGCTTGCTGTAATGCCAGAGCTGCTCAAAGACTCTATGCAGAGCGATACCCCAATCGTCGACATCCGGGTCGTGAAGTATTCGCCCGGACCCATAGAGAAATATATGAAGGTAAGTGATTTTTACACCTTTCTTGTTTGCTTGCTTGTTAACTATCATTTTTCACTTTTTTAAGGTCGCATACCTGGAAGGCGTGGCGGCGAAACAGGACGTCCTGCAACGGTAGATGTTGAAGCTGTGTTAGAGGAAGTGGAACTAGCTCCATCGACTTCAGTGAGAATGATGGAAAGACGGACGGGAATACCAAAAACTACAGTTCACAAAGCTTTAAAAGACCATCGATTTCATCCCTACCACATTCAACGTGTTCAGGCTCTACAGGAAAGAGATTACCTGTCGAGGGTTAGATTTTGCCGTGAAATGTTGCGAATGCATGAATCAGACCCCAACTTTTTTAATAAAATAATTTGGAGCGATGAATCATCATGCAAACGTGATGGTTATTTTAATTTACATAACCTTCACAGTTGGCAGATAGACAATCCTCACGAAATGAGAGAAGATCGTTCGCAGTACCGGTACAAAATAAATTTATGGTGCGGTATTTTTAATTGTCAGATATTGGGACCTGTGGAACTGCCGCCAACGCTCAACTCTCACAGTTATTTAGAGTTCCTTCAGGAACGGCTTCCAACTCTTTTGGAAGATGTACCCTTAAACCTGCGGCGAAGACTATGGCTGCAAAATGACGGGTGCCCTGCTCACTACGGGCGTGAAGTAAGAGCTCATTTAGACGAAACTTATCCTCGCCGATGGATTGGACGATACGGGCCAATCACGTGGCCCGCTCGATCGCCAGACCTGAATCCATTAGATTTTTTCTACTGGGGCTGTCTTAAGGACAAAATTTATTCAAAAACAATTCAAAACGAAGAGCATTTGCGGGAACAAATAAATGGAGCTGCTGCTGAGATAGCCCAATTGAGTTTAAGATCTCTAAAAGCGTCTTTTCTTAAAAGGTGCCGAGCTTGTATTAGAGTAGAAGGTCGCCAATTTGAGCATATTTTATCAATAAATGAATAAATTTCTCTTCAAACGACTCATGTATATTTTATTTCACGTGAATCCATGCTTCACAAAAAATATTGATAGATATAGCCCTTGTTATAGACTCTAGTCCGAATTCCGGTAAGTAACACAAAATAATGTCAGGAGCAGGTAATAATGTACCTTTGTACTATTTAGCATGTCATTTGACGGTAACAAGAGCAAATTCAATTTAAATCTATTAAATACATTCTAGCGTGTCTCAGTCCTTTACCCACAAAAGCGGCTATAACTTTTTTTTTTTTTTTCAAAACAGTAAGTGTGGCACCTTTCTGAAATCTTTATTAAATGAGCAATTTTTTTATGTAATGTAAAGTTATAGCTCAGTACATTTTTTTTTCACCCGAGATAGTCAAAGTTGGGGAAGAAAATATCAAAAAGTTAAAAATCCAGAAATAGTCCTAATTTTATGATGGTTCCTTAATATATTTTAACTACATTGCATTTGAGTATGGAGAGGCAACTATCTGGAAGTATTTTACATAAAAAATTTACTAAGTATTGCCCGGTTTGTAGTTGCAGTTAAAGAAAACACATGAAAAGGCACGATTTTTTTTAAATTCGAAAAAATGTAAATATTTCAAAAACGGTGACCCTTTTACCTGAAAATTTTTTGTTTATCAGGGAGCTCACCCCCCCACCTACCTTCCCCTAAAGTTTGGCACGTTACTTCTGCGACACCCTGTATATGTATGTTTGAATGCACGAATGTATATATACATATATATGTATGTATGAACGAACCCATTGCGCATTTCAGCTCTGCCGCTACCAAGCAATCTTACTAATATTATAACTGTGAAAGTTTGTTTGTTTGGATGTTTGGGAAATCATCACGTGGAAACGACTGAACGGATTTGCATGAAAATTTCAACAAAATAGCTTATTACCTATGTAGATTGGAAAATAGGCTACTTTTCTTAAGAGTTGCCACCTGGTAAAAAAGTTTAATTAAATTAATACGCGGAAACGTCTGAACGGATTTGCATGAAATTTGGCACAGAGATAGCTTATGACCTACGTTGGAAAACAGGCTACTATTTTAGGAGTTGCCACCTATTAGAAAATCTTAATTAAAGTAATACGCGGAAATGACTGAACTGATTTGCATTAAAGTTTGCACACAGGTAGCTTATGACCTAGATTACTTTTTTAAGAGTTGCCACCTGTTTAAAAATGAAATTTTGCTCACAGATGGTTTATTACCTGGATTGAAAAATAAGCTACTTCCTTAACCGGTCTCCCAATCAGAAGGAAATTTGGTACACGTTAGATGGCGTTACACTGAAAGTGATTCCGATAACTCAAGTTTCCTTCCATACAAATTGGAATTTTCATATTACATACATGTCTTTGGAAGTATTTGTGTGAAAAAACTGGAACTTGGTATTGAGATATGTATGTGAAATCAATGTTGGCATTAATCGATTGATTTTCTAATCAATTAGTTAATTCGATTGAATTCAATCTGCTTACAGTTAATCATGATTAATTTTAATCTGATTAAACAGTTAACAGTTAAACAGTTAATCGTAACCGCGATAAAAACATAAAGTTTTTATCATTAACTCTTAATTTGATCAAGTAGGTTTGGTGATTAATTAATTTATGCTGGAATTTTCCTGTGCACACAAAGCAAGTTAATCCGGTGTGGCTAAGTTGGGTTTCCTCCCCAATCTGAGCAATTTGGTGTGCATTTTTATTAAGCTCTATACCAACAAACGTTTTACAAACTAGGTTTGTAAAAGTTCCCAGTTTATGTATTACTAATAACAATAATTATAATTGTTTTTTATATTATTGTCATCGCTAATTACATATTCATTGGCATCTCTATTTATTCATTTTATAATATTTGTCTTTCATTCATTATTTTGTATTCATTCTAATTTCATAACGTTCATTCTTACTGTCGGTATACTGAAATACTCATCTTGTTGGTTTTGTATGTGAATTCATTTTATGTAAATATAAAATGAGTCAGTCGTTAATTTGAACTGAATAAAGCTGGTTGTCCTGAATCTGTCTGTAGCGACAGATCTCAGAAGTGGTCATGGACCTAAATCATTTAACAGTCGCGGAATTAAAAGAAGTATTGCAAAAACTTAAATTTAAAACGAGTGGCACGAAAGCCGAATTGATTAGCAGACTGCAAGAAGTACATGCAGAAGTGCTAACGCCAATAGCGGAGTCGGGGGTTGCAAAGCGATGGGCTGATGCTCAGCCAGCATTCCGGGAATGGAGCGAATTTGTAGTTGCGTTTTTGACGGATTTTCCGTATGTGAGAAATTCAGCGGATACTCATATTAGAATGATGAACACCAAAATGAATAAGGGTGAGAAATTAATAGAATATTATTATAAAATGCTGGCAATAGGCCGTCGAGATAATATCGATGACAGTTCGATAATTCGATATATTGTGAACGGATTAGCCGACGATAATTCGCGTAAAACATTGAGTGCGATGAAGTTTTCAAAGTGTGCTGACTTGTTGCAATCACTTATGAATTTATCTACTAGTTTTGAGAATCGAAATAGGTTTAGCGAAGTTGCCCACAGAAGCACGGCGCAGCAGTCATCGCATGTGTTAGTGGACGTGAGTAAAAATAATGCAAATAAAAGTGAAAACGGACCAATTTGCTACAATTGTAGGGAAAGGGGGCACATAGCTAGGAATTGTGTGAAACCCAAAAGGAAGGTTGAGACAAAACATGTTGACCGTGTACATCAGATAGCAAGTGACGAATATGAGGAAAGTGGACAATGTGTAGAAAGTGAAACATCAATCAACAATATTGGTGATAAAAATGTGTGCATGGAATTGTGTAAGGAAATTACAGTCATAGGAAAGACAGAGTTGAGATGTAAAGCGCTCATTGATTCGGGTAGCAGCAAATCCTTAGTGAAGCGGTCGATTGCAGAGAAGTGTGGTTTATGTGTCATTGCGTGTAATGAAAAGTTAATTGGTTTTGCTGGTGGTGAGGTTGTTTGCCACGGAAAA
>NW_016162139.1:12289-17264 GCF_001687245.7 Rhagoletis zephyria | reverse complement strand
TAAATGGAAAAGGGAGAGCCGGGTTCGGCCTTATAATCTAAAGCTCTCTTGAGGCATTTGCTACAGTAATGAGAAGTGGTATTTTATCAAGGCCAGGTTACTAAATTTGAGTTGGAAATATTAGAACTCGCCGTGGCACCTCCAAGAAGGTTACACGTTCACGCGTCGTATACCTGGAAACATTTTAAGGTAAACATAGAGGGATTGATATCTTTCGTATGCCTAGCGCGCAGAAGAGATTTTATAATTTCATAGTTTTAAACGGCCTAAATACCTTAACTCGCTTAAAAAATAACGAGCTATAACGAAATGGGCACAGAAATAAAATCTAACATCATTAAGTTATTTTTCATATTTGTATAAACGCGGGGTGAAACCCGCGGGTATAAGCTTTACTTTGCCTTCCGCAGCTACTGCGAGTAAAAGATATTTGCAAGTAGAGTACCCCACTGGTAGTACTTGAGTATTTTCGAAGAAAATATACATTTGTGGTATCTGAATAAAACTAAGGACAGAAATGTAGTGGAGCGATGAAGAGAACGACGAGCAAAACGTACTTTCAACTAAAATGCTGATATAGTTACATACATAAGTGCATATGCATGTATGTGCATTAAAGTGATCCAAAAATGTATGTAGAAAAATAAGGTCGGATTTTTAATGCCGCCACCACCTAGGATTGTTATATACCGAAAAAATATACCCATATTTTTTTATTTTGAAATCAAAAAATATTTAGGGAGTGCTCAAAGCGCTCAAAGTTTTCCATGTATTTTATAAGGAGAAAA
The DNA here is from genome assembly GCF_001687245.7 of Rhagoletis zephyria. Taxonomy (NCBI): domain Eukaryota; kingdom Metazoa; phylum Arthropoda; class Insecta; order Diptera; family Tephritidae; genus Rhagoletis; species Rhagoletis zephyria. The sequence continues at coordinate 16,476 of NW_016162139.1, read as the reverse complement.
AACAACTTTTCGTAGAAATGGTATAAAACTCTTGAAAATCAATATTTTTCGACCGAAAAACTGTGGTTCTCTTCAGGAGACTTCCAGTATTATTATCCAATTGTTTATTTAACCATTTTTTATGATTAAAGATTTTTTATTGGTCCCCAATTGCATTTTCTAAGCGCTTTTGAGGACCTATAAAATATAGTTACCATGAAAAAATTGTTAAAGAAACAATTGGGTATTATTACTGGGAATCTCCTGAAGACAAGTAAACTTTTCCGATCGAAAAATATTGATTTTCAAGAATTCTACACTATTTGTACGAAAAGATGTTTTTTTTCTCCATATAAAATACATGGAAAACTTTGAGGGCTTTGAGCACTCCCTTAATATTTTTTGATTTCAAAATTAAAAATAGAGGTATATTTTTTTCAATATAGATCAATCCTAGGGTGTGCCGGCATTAAAACTCCGACTTTATTTTTTTGGACCACTCTAATGTGCATAGATATGTACATATGTGCATAGATATGTATGTGCATAGATACATATGTGCATAGATACATATGTAAGTGTGCGCATATATTTTTTTCACGTCACTTGCTCTGTCGCTTCTCTGCAACAAAACCAAGTTGTGGGGAAAACCCTGACGAAATGCGAACAATTAAAACCATGGGTTTGAAGATTGCGCAAATTGATGTGAAAATTCTAACTTCATATTAAATATATATATGTACATATGTATGTAAAAATATAGTTTCGATTTAAAAATATCGGATAAAGTTTTTATTTCGCCAATAGGTTATGCAGACAACTAAAATCGTAAAATCCGATTTGTGAGTCCAGATACATATGTATGTACATACTTATGTATGTATATAACGCATCGCGACTGATTTTTTTAAACATACATACGCCTCTAATTTAAGTATTTATTTAAAAAACTCAATGAAACTCAAAAACTATCACTCGCCTTTGGTTTTACTCAATACCGATTTGACAGTGTTATCAAAAAAAAGATTTCAATGAAAATTCGTTATATGGCTGCGTATGTATGTACATATGTACATATTCCGAAATTTTTTTATTTGTAAAGGAAAATAAATTTGCTTTTATAAAAAAATTCTTAAATCAGTATGCAGCTCTTAAGAAAAAATGCTCGTAAATCTCGTCGCTACCATGTCAAACCATCGAATGTGAAAATCGGCACTTTTCAGGAGTGCAAAGAAATTGTTGTAAAAAAGATTTTCATTAGACAAAAGTGTGGGATTCGACACTTTGTAAAGCAGTATGCTCTGTTTCTAAGAAGGCTAGAAATTTTACGATTTGCCAACTTACGTATCATTCTAAACGCATGCGCAAGGTATCGTAAATGAAAACGCAGTTTTGCATAATGAAAAATATATCTCGTGATATTTTTTGAGAACTACAATGGGTAGGTTCAGAAGGCGCAGCAGTTGATCGTAACGCGTCTTCTGAACGGCTTCATACATTAGTTGTCAAATTCACAACACACAAGATGTTGTCTCAAATGATATATTTTTTTAATGATCAACGAAAATAAATTTTTACTTTGATACTTTTTTTTGATAACAAACAAACGACTTTTTTCTGATATTTTTTCTTATAAATAACGAAACGATTTTTTTTATTTGCATATCTGTGCCGTTCAATTAAAGTAGCCTAAGCCGGTATAGGCCCTTTTCCCTTTAAAGCAACATTTCATGGGATTCCAAACAATATTTTAACGTTTAACTAGCCATAGATATAGTTAAAGATGCCGTTTTAATAGAAACTTAATAAAAATATAAACATTTTCAAGAGAAACTGGTTATTTTTTATTCAAAGTCAAACCTTTTGAAGTCTCTTTGATTGAACGGTACAGATATATGTATTCAATATAAAAAATTGGCGCACATAGTTTGTACGACAAAAAATGCCTTAGCTATGTACTTCATATTTGCACTTTATTGTACTAAACTTTAATGCCCTGCAAAACTGGATACCCTTTTTTGGAAATTTGGATTTATATGGTGCTCGTTAAGTAATCAGCTTTGCTTTCATACNGAATTTTTAGGCAGCTATTTGTTTCAATACACACAACCCGCGCATACTTGTTATCTTACTAATCTTATCTTACTAATCTTACTAATATTATAAATGTGAAAGTTTGTATGTTTGGATGTTTGGGAAATCATCACGCGGAAACGACTGAACGGATTTGCATGAAATTTTATACGCAGATAGCTTATGGGCCAGATTGGTTAATAGGCTATTTTTTAAGAGTTGCGACCTGTTAAAAAAGTTTAATTTATTTAATATGCGGGAATGACTCAACGGATTTGCATGAAAATTTGCACAAAATAGCTTATTACCTATGTAGATTGGAAAATAGGCTACTTTTCTTAAGAGTTGCCACCTGGTAAAAAAATTTAATTAAATTAACACGCGGAAACGTCTGAACGGATTTGCATGAAATTTTGCAAGCAGATAGCTTATGACCTACAGAGGAAAATAGGCTAATTTTTTGGAAGAGTTGCCACCTTAATAAAAAATTAATTAAATTAATACGCAGAAACGACTGAACGGATTTGCATGAAATTTGGCACAGAGATAGCTTATGACCTACGTTGGAAAACCGGCTACTATTTTAGGAGTTGCCACCTATTAGAAAATTTTAATTAAAGTAATACGCGGAAATGACTGAACTGATTTGCATTAAAGTTTGCACACTGATAGCTTACGACCTAGATTACTTTTTTAAGAATTGCCTCCTGTTTAAAAATTAAATTTTGCTCACAGATGGTTTATTACCTGGATTGAAAAATAGGCTACTTCCTTAACCCACAAACACTTCCAGGGATATGTGGCAAGAAAAATTAAATTTGTACTGGAAGTGCCACGCCCCTTTTTCTTATAACCCTAATCTTCTTCCATGAATTTAGAATTGATTTTACATACCCCAGTACCAAGTCCCATGAACACCTCTAGAAAACAGTAAATTTGTACGGCAGGAACCATGTCCCCTTTTCGAGTAACGCAAATTCTTCTCCATGAGTATGGAATTAATTTTGTATACACATCTCGGTGCCAAGTTCCAGTCCTCTGCAATAAACACGTCCAGAGATATGCAGCATAGAAAAATCAATTTGCATGGGAGTTGCCACACCACCTTTTCCAATAACTCTCATTTTTCTCCATGAGGTATTAGTTTCACATACGTACATACATATGTATTTCCATACCAAGCTTGAGTACTTTACCCAAACATTTGGAGAGATATGCAATATGAAACTTTCAATCAGTATGGGAGGTGCTACGCCTCTTTTCCAAAAACGTCCATTTTTCTTGTGAGTATGAATATGATTTCACAGTGTTGGCAAAATGTTAATCTGACTAACGATTAAAATGTTAATCGCGTTTGACGATTAAAATTAATTATTCGTTATCAACTGTACGATTAGTGATTAAATTCTGTTTGTCGTTAATCGGTGTCTGCGATTACGATTAATTAATTTTAATCATTAATCGTCAATCCAATTAAAAATAAAATCTGATTAAGTTGTCTAGTTTGTCCGAATTTGAAACCAAATACCAGTTATAGTATTATTTTGTATTTTACGCTTATAAAAAGCACATAATATAAAAAACAATTATAATTATTGTTATTAGTAATACATAAACTGGGAACTTTTACAAACCTAGTTTGTAAAACGTTTGTTGGTATAGAGCTTAATAAAAATGCACACCAAATTGCTCAGATTGGGGAGGAAACCCAACTTAGCCACACCGGATTAACTTGCTTTGTGTGCACAGGAAAATTCCAGCATAAATTAATTAATCACCAAACCTACTTGATCAAATTAAGAGTTAATGATAAAAACTTTATTTTTTTATCGCGGTTACGATTAACTGTTTAACTGTTAACTGTTTAATCAGATTAAAATTAATCATGATTAACTGTAAGCAGATTGAATTCAATCGAATTAACTAATTGATTAAAAAATCAATCGATTAATGCCAACATTGATTTCACATACATATCTCAATACCAAGTTCCAGTTTTCTCCCACAAATACTTCCAAAGACATGTATGTAATATGAAAATTCCAATTTGTATGGAAGGAAACTTAAGTTATCGGAATCACTTTCAGTATAACGCCATCTAATGTGTACCAAATTTCGTTCTGACTGGGAGACCG
>NW_016162139.1:2041-10281 GCF_001687245.7 Rhagoletis zephyria | reverse complement strand
TGGCCAAAAGAAACGTCATTCGTGTCCCATCTTTTTTTTCGAATACCAAAACATCTTAATTCAACTTTGAATGAGGTTCGTTTCTCCTACCTTTCTCTTCCATCCTTTGAATAAGTTTATTAGCAAATAAATGAAAAGGGTGAGAAAATACCTTTCCAATGACACCTCTTAAGTCTAAATCGGAAGAGTTTAGGTTCAGTTATTCAAGTTTTTCTTATACCAATCTTTGAAAAATGTTAAAAAGAGCATCATCATTACGATTCCGTTAAAATTTTTTTTAATTTTTTTTTAATATTTTTATGCAAATATTTTAAGCTTAAACCGTTTTGTCATTTGAGGGGATTTTTTCAAAAAAAATCTTTAAGAAACTATTTTTATTCATAAAAAAAACATTTTTGGAGGTATTTTCAAATCGGTCCAGCTCACTTAAATCTTCATATTTATCCGAAATATTTTGGTGGACGTCTTAAAATATAGTAGATTATATAATTCCAATGGAAAAATAGTACCGATTATTTTTTGTATGGGGAGTGATGCAGTCTAATGTACATATGTATGTACATATTCCGAAATTTTTTTATTTGTAAAGGAAAATAAATTTGCTTTTATAAAAAAATTCTTAAATCAGTATGCAGCTCTTAAGAAAAAATGCTCGTACATCTCGTCGCTACCATGTCAAACTATCGAATGTGAAAATCGGCACTTTTCAGGAGTGCAAAGAAATTGTTGTAAAAAATATTTTCATTGGACAAAAGTGTGGGATTCGACACTTTGTAAAGCCAGTATCCTCTGTTTCTAAGAAGGCTAGAAATTTTACGATTTGCCAACTTACGTATCATTCTAAACGCATGCGCAAGGTATCGTAAATGAAAAAGCAGTTTTGCATAATGAAAAATATATCTCGTGATATTTCTTGAGAACTACAATGGGTAGGTTCAGAAGGCGCAGCAGTTGAGCGCAACCGTTGCTATAAAAATCAGTGATCGTAACGCGTCTTGTGAACGGCTTCATACATTAGTTGTCAAATTCACAACACAAGATGTTGTCTCAAATGACAAGATATATTTTTTTGATGATCAACGAAAATAAATTTTTTTGATACTTTTTTTTGATAACAAACAAACGACTTTTTTCTGATATTTTTTCTTATAAATAACGAAACGATTTTTTTTATTTGCATATCTGTGCCGTTCAATTAAAGTAGCGTAAGCCGGTATAGGCCCTTTTCCCTTTAAAGCAACATTTCATGGGATTCCAAACAATATTTTAACGTTTAACTAGCCATAGATACAGTTAAAGATGCCGTTTTAATAGAAACTTAATAAAAATATAAACATTTTCAAGAGAAACTGGTTATTTTTTATTCAAAGTCAAACCTTTAGAAGTCTCTTTGATTGAACGGTACAGATATATTCAATTAAAAAATTGGCGCACATAGTTTGTACGAGAAAAAATGCCTTAGCTATGTACTTCATATTTGCACTTTATTGTACTAAACTTTAATGCCCTGCAAAACTGGATACCCTTTTTTGGAAATTTGGATTTATATAGTGTTCGTTAAGTAATCAGCTTTGCTTTCATACAAAAATAGTCTTACTAATATTATAAATGTGAAAGTTTGTATGTTTGGATGTTTGGGAAATCATCACGCGGAAACGACTGAACGGATTTGCATCAAATTTTATACGCAGATAGCTTATGGGCCAGATTGGTTAATAGGCTACTTCCTTAACCGGTCTCCCAGTCAGAACGAAATTTGGTACACATTAGATGGCGTTATACTGAAAGTGATTCCGATAACTTAAGTTTCCTTCCATACAAATTGGAATTTTCATATTACATACATGTCTTTGGAAGTATTTGTGGGAGAAAACTGGAACTTGGTATTGAGATATGTATGTGAAATCAATGTTGGCATTAATCGATTGATTTTTTAATCAATTAGTTAATTCGATTGAATTCAATCTGCTTACAGTTAATCATGATTAATTTTAATCTGATTAAACAGTTAACAGTTAAACAGTTAATCGTAACCGCGATAAAAAAATAAAGTTTTTATCATTAACTCTTAATTTGATCAAGTAGGTTTGGTGATTAATTAATTTATGCTGGAATTTTCCTGTGCACACAAAGCAAGTTAATCCGGTGTGGCTAAGTTGGGTTTCCTCCCCAATCTGAGCAATTTGGTGTGCATTTTTATTAAGCTCTATACCAACAAACGTTTTACAAACTAGGTTTGTAAAAGTTCCCAGTTTATGTATTACTAATAACAATAATTATAATTGTTTTTTATATTATGTGCTTTTTATAAGCGTAAAATACAAAATAATTACTATAACTGGTGTTTGGTTTCAAATTCGGACAAACTAGACAACTTAATGAGATTTTATTTTTAATTGGTGTTGGCGCAGCAAAGTAGTTTCGACTACCAACATACATTTTTCAAGACTATTGTACTCATACTATTTTATGCAACCATGAATTGTTCTTTATTAACATTCCACTTTATCATTGTTCTTGATTACATTTCGTTCCTTCAGTTAGTCCTTTGTATGCTGCGAACAAGTGAAGTTATTAAAGCGTTAATACACGAAGCTCTAAAACTCTTGTTTTATTCCTGATAGGATATGGGCCCAGACCCATCGCGAAGTGCTTTATATTTTAAACAAAAGGTAACGTAAATTTCCCGCGGCGTGAAATAAAGAATAAAACGAAAAGTTTTCCGGAAACACGCGGAGTATAAATTTCGAAAAGAAATTCCGCGAATATTGCAAAAATGGCGGGAGTCGTTCGCATCGAGCCTCTCAATGCGGAGAATTACGTCACATGGAAGCTACATATGCGTGCGGTTTTAATCAAAAATTATTTATGGGCATATGTGAACGGGAATAAAGAATGTCCGGCAGATGCAGCAGCCGCAGTTTTGTGGAAAACAAATCGTCCCGTTTCTGCCTTAACCACGTATCTACAATTTTTGGGAAAACTAATATTACCACTTATAACAGCTGTTTAAACTTCACACTATTTGAAAATAGAACAAAGACTTAATGAGGGTGTTCACTACTGTTAGTAAATATTAAGTAACAAATGTGTTTATTGTATCCTACGGGAAGAAATTATGCATTTTTTCTAACACTCTCTAAAATACCTCTATTGCAGATACGAGGTTAAGGCAGAAACGGGACGAAATGACGAAAAGGCATGTGCCGACATCATGCTAGCAATTAGTCCGACAGAATTAAATTTTATTACTGAGTGCACAAGTTCGCAGAAAATGTGGCAAAAATTGCAAGCGACATACGAGTCGAAAGAGGGTGATTTGGTTCGAAACCATCTAAATGACTTTTTTGATGCAGTCGCGAAACTCAAGGAAATTGGTGTTGAGATCGGTGACGAATTGCTTGCAATTTTGCTACTGTACAGTTTACCAGACTCATATGAAACATTCCGTTGTGCGCTTGAAACTCGCGATGATTTGCCAAAGCCCGAAGTGCTGCGTGTAAAAATATTAGAAGAGTGGGAAACGCGAAAAGCTAAAAATTATCGAAGTGAGAGCGATGCTTTGTATGTGAAAAACACGCAAAAGACAAATATAAAACAGCAAAAATAGAAACAGCAACGAACGTTATAGCGGCAGAAAACGCGCAGAAACGAAACGAAATTTTTGTTGTTACAAGTGTGGTAAAAGTGGCCACTATGCAAGAGAGTGTCGTTCAAAAACCCAAAGTAGTCAAAGAGCTAACAAAAGCGAAGAGCAAAATTCCTCCTTAAGAGCAACAGAATCTGTTTTTTTGTGTCCGAATGCAAATGACAACTGGTGTTTGGACAGTGGGTGCACTTCCCACATGAGCGCTGATAAAAATAATGTCTCTGAGATGGTTGAAGTAAATCAAGTGTTAAATTTAGCTAACAAGAATTCGGCAAAAATTACTGGCAAAGGTGACATAGAAGTAAAGGTGAATGAAAAAGGTTATGAAAAGAATATAACATTAAGAGATGTGCTCTATGTATCAGATTTACGCACAAATTTGTTGTCTGTATCGAAGATAACTGACAGGGGGTATGAGGTGCATTTTCGCAAAAATTATGCAATTGTGATTGACAAAAATGAAGAAGTGTTGTTTACTGCAGAACGTAGTGGTAATTTGTACTTTATGAAATACCATAAAAACAGTGCATTTGTGTCGCAAGCCAAAAGTGAAATAAATCTGTGGCACTGCCGAATGGGCCATCTGAACGAACGTGATTTAAAGGAAATGTCAAAAAACGGTGATGTGCATGGACTGAAAATAAACTTAAAAGATAAATTATCGTCTTGTGAAGTGTGTGCAAGTGAAAAGCTAACACGTGCGGTTTTTTCCTAAAAATACCGGCAATCGTACCGAAGATTTACTAGAAATAGTCTATAGCGACGTTTGTGGTCCGATGCGGTGCACCTCAAACGGTGGTAAAAGATATTTCGTAACGTTTATTGACGATAAATCACGTTGGTGCGAAATTTACTTTATTAAACAAAAGTCAGATGTGTTAGAAGCTTTCAAAAAGTTTAAAAACGCGGCAGAGACATTCACATGCAAAAAGATAAAATCTTTGCAAACAGATAACGGGCGCGAGTATTTCAATCGAGAGTTCGACTTATATCTACAAGAACACGGCATAAAACGACGTTTAACGACACCGTACACTCCACAGCAAACCGGAATAGCTGAGCGAAAAAATAGGACACTTGTAGAGATGGCTAGGTGCCTAATGAAGCAAGCTGGTGTTCCTCCTTCGTTCTGGGCTGAAGCAATAAATACTTCGTGCTATATCCGAAATCGGTATGTTACAAAATCTACGGGAGAAGTCCCCCACAAAACGGGGACAGGCAAAACTCCAACCGTGATTCACATGAGAGTGTTTGGCTCAAAAGCCTATGTGTTGAACAAACAATCGAAAGGCAAATTCGAGTCTCGATCGGAACAATCTGTGTTTGTCGGATATTCATCCGAATCTAAAGCTTATCGTTTATGGTCTAAAGACAAAAGAGATATAATAATTAGTCGTGACGTGAAGTTTATAGATGAACCCGGATTTAAAAACGAATACGAAGGATTTATTTGAACTAGAAAGTGATAAAATCGAAATCGAAACAAACCCGAATAAAATACCGATATCCCCACAAGAAAGTGACAATTTAACGAGCGAAGGTGAAACATGCGACAGTGAAATTGGTGAAACCAACACCAAACGCGGTAAAGGTCGTCCGAAAAAGTTAAAGGCGGGTTTGCGAGGAAGACCGAAAAAGATTTACCATTCAGATAAAAATGTTAAGACTGTAGAAAGTAATTGTGACACCGAATATGAAGACTATGAGTTAGAAACAAATGAAGTGGCGTGTGTTACCGCAGAAGAAACCCCATCAAGTTGGTCCGAGGCAAGTGCTAGCAGTGATGCAGAAGAATGGAAAAAGGCTATTGAAGACGAGTATTTGGCATTAATTTCAAACCTAACCTGGGACATCGTCAAAAAGCCACACCAACGCAAAGTAGTCGGAAGCCGCTTGGTATTTCGAACCAAAGAAAATGGTAAGAAAAAAGCGCGTCTCGTGGCCAAGGGCTACGCTCAGCGACAAGGGGAGGATTTCCACGATACCTATTCACCGGTAGCACGCTCTACGACAATCCGTTTGCTTGCAGCTTTGGCAGCTGAAATGGACTTGAAAATCCACCAAATGGACGTGGTCACTGCGTATCTCAATGGAGAGCTCGAAGAAGCTGTATACATGGAAGTTCCAGAAATGCTAGTGGAAGTTTTGAACAAAATAAAAACAGGTGAGCCAGTGGGCTGTTATGGCGTAACAATGCATAATATAAACGTCGAAAAAACTACTAACGAGTGGTTAGCGGCGTTGCAGAAGCAGAACCCCGTATGCCTGCTGAAGAAAGCGTTATATGGACTTCGACAGTCGGGCCTTATGTGGTACAACCGCTTAACAACTAAATTAAAGCAGCTTGGTTTGAAGGCTTCGACACAAGATCCATGCCTTTTCACCAAACAAAAAGGTAAACAGATATTACTAGTCACAATATATGTAGATGACTTATTACTAGCGTTAAACGACAGGACGTGGACAAAAAGCGTGAAAAAAGCGTTAAGCGAATCTTTCGAGATGAAAGATATTGGTCCAGTAAAGCGTTGCGTAGGCGTTGACTTCCAGCAAAACTTGGGTTCTCACAAAGTTTTTTTTGATGCAGAAGGGTTATATTCAAACTATACTGGAACGTTTCAAAATGACCGAATGCAAACCAGCAAAAACACCCCTGGAGACAAATTTTAAAATTGAAAAATCAACCGAATTCGATGAAGAAGTCATGGCCAGGTACCCCTACCAAAGGCTAATAGGTGCCCTCATGTACTTAGCAGTTACCACTCGACCAGATATAGCTTTTGCGGTAAATTACATGAGCCAGTTTAATACAAACTACAATGGGCAGCATTGGAAAGCTGCAAAGCGAATTCTACGGTATTTAAACGGCACCAGAAACTATGGTCTTCTTTACACACAAAACAACAAAGCACTCTACGGCGTGGTCGATGCAGACTGGGGTGCGAACTTGATCGATAGGCGATCGTACAGCGGATACGCGTTCATACTGGCAGGTGCAGCAGTAAGCTGGGAGGCGCGCAAACAGCGCACCGTCGCACTTTCCAGCACCGAAGCCGAGTACATGGCTATGACAGAAGCGACGAAAGAAGCAATGTATCTCCAAGGTATTTTAAAAGACTTGGGTATATGCTGTCCAAATTTTACAATATTCAATGATAGCCAAAGCGCACAAAAACTCATTCAGTGCTTAGGCTACAGCTCGCGCACGAAGCACATCAACGTGCGCCATCATTTCGTTAAAGAGTGCTACCAAAGCGGAAAGATCGCGCTTACGTATATGCCGACTGAAGATATGCCAGCGGATGTCTTCACAAAAAGTTTAAGCAGCGTTAAGCATTGTAAATGCTCTGCAGCGTTAGGCATGGCAAGTAGTCTCACTACTTCGAGGGGAGGTGTTGGCGCAGCAAAGTAGTTTCAACTACCAACATACATTTTTCAAGACTATTGTACTCATACTATTTGATGCAACCATGAATTGTTCTTTATTAACATTGCACTTTATCATTGTTCTTGATTACATTTCGTTCCTTCAGTTAGTCCTTTGTATGCTGCGAACAAGTGAAGTTATTAAAGCGTTAATACACGAAGCTCTAAAACTCTTGTTTTATTCCTGATAATTGGATTGACGATTAATGATTAAAATTAATTAATCATAATCGCAGACACCGATTAACGACTATAAGAATTTAATCCTTAATCGTACAGTTGATTACGAATAATTAATTTTAATCGTCAAACGCGATTAACATTTTAATCGTTAGTCAGATTAACATTTTGCCAACACTTCATACTCACAAGAAAAATGGACGTTTTTGGAAAAGAGGCGTAGCACCTCCCATACTGATTAAAAGTTTCATGTTGCATATCTCTTCAAATGTTTGGGTAAAGTACTCAAGCTTGGAGTGGAAAAAATTATGTATGTACGTATGTGAAACTACCCAGTAGAACTTGGGAGCATCGTACGATTGCTCGGTGAGTACTCCCTTGGGAGTATACGAATACTCCCCATTGCTCCCTATGCTTCTGTGTATAAGCATGTAATTTTGTATATTCCCTTTAACATTGGATGTCCTAGGAGGGGGAGTAATCCCTTTTACCTCCTAAACAAGCAATCGGGGAGCACACACAGAATTATCATCCCACAAACCTCCTAATGGAGCAATACGGGAGTACTCCCTTAGTTACCTCCCAGAAACCTCCCAAAAAGACAACAAGGGAGTGCACATAGAAAACATCCCACATTCCTCCCTAACGAGTAGTAAGGGAGTACTCCCATAAGAGTCATCCCGGAAGGCTCCTGTACGAGTAATAAAAGAACGTCTCTATACTCCCGAATTCCTCCTCATGGAGTAATGGAAGACTACTCCCACATTGCTCCATAACGAGCATTTTACATAAGCTAAAAAGATTTTGCTTTTTACGCAATTCATTTATTTAATTTTTTAATCATATACATATATACATACTTATGCACATAAATACAAGATTTAAGCTGATTATTACAAAAACAGAAAAAAACATAAATAATTATTATTACAATATTAACTAAAATTAGAAAACGGATATCGAACAGTAATGACAAACTCAAACA
>NW_016162139.1:543-2016 GCF_001687245.7 Rhagoletis zephyria | reverse complement strand
TGTCTGTATCGAAGATAACTGACAGGGGGTATGAGGTGCATTTTCGCAAAAATTATGCAATTGTGATTGACAAAAATGAAGAAGTGTTGTTTACTGCAGAACGTAGTGGTAATTTGTACTTTATGAAATACCATAAAAACAGTGCATTTGTGTCGCAAGCCAAAAGTGAAATAAATCTGTGGCACTGCCGAATGGGCCATCTGAACGAACGTGATTTAAAGGAAATGTCAAAAAACGGTGATGTGCATGGACTGAAAATAAACTTAAAAGATAAATTATCGTCTTGTGAAGTGTGTGCAAGTGAAAAGCTAACACGTGCGGTTTTTTCCTAAAAATACCGGCAATCGTACCGGAGATTTACTAGAAATAGTCTATAGCGACGTTTGTGGTCCGATGCGGTGCACCTCAAACGGTGGTAAAAGATATTTCGTAACGTTTATTGACGATAAATCACGTTGGTGCGAAATTTACTTTATTAAACAAAAGTCAGATGTGTTAGAAGCTTTCAAAAAGTTTAAAAACGCGGCAGAGACATTCACATGCAAAAAGATAAAATCTTTGCAAACAGATAACGGGCGCGAGTATTTCAATCGAGAGTTCGACTTATATCTACAAGAACACGGCATAAAACGACGTTTAACGACACCGTACACTCCACAGCAAACCGGAATAGCTGAGCGAAAAAATAGGACACTTGTAGAGATGGCTAGGTGCCTAATGAAGCAAGCTGGTGTTCCTCCTTCGTTCTGGGCTGAAGCAATAAATACTTCGTGCTATATCCGAAATCGGTATGTTACAAAATCTACGGGAGAAGTCCCCCACAAAACGGGGACAGGCAAAACTCCAACCGTGATTCACATGAGAGTGTTTGGCTCAAAAGCCTATGTGTTGAACAAACAATCGAAAGGCAAATTCGAGTCTCGATCGGAACAATCTGTGTTTGTCGGATATTCATCCGAATCTAAAGCGTATCGTTTATGGTCTAAAGACAAAAGAGATATAATAATTAGTCGTGACGTGAAGTTTATAGATGAACCCGGATTTAAAAACGAATACGAAGGTTTATTTGAACTAGAAAGTGATAAAATCGAAATCGAAACAAACCCGAATAAAATACCGATATCCCCACAAGAAAGTGACAATTTAACGAGCGAAGGTGAAACATGCGACAGTGAAATTGGTGAAACCAACACCAAACGCGGTAAAGGTCGTCCGAAAAAGTTAAAGGCGGGTTTGCGAGGAAGACCGAAAAAGATTTACCATTCAGATAAAAATGTTAAGACTGTAGAAAGTAATTGTGACACCGAATATGAAGACTATGAGTTAGAAACAAATGAAGTGGCGTGTGTTACCGCAGAACAAACCCCATCAAGTTGGTCCGAGGCAAGTGCTAGCAGTGATGCAGAAGAATGGAAAAAGGCTATTGAAGACGAGTATTTGGCATTAATTTCAAACCTAACCTGGGACATCGTC
>NW_016162139.1:0-519 GCF_001687245.7 Rhagoletis zephyria | reverse complement strand
ATTGTGACACCGAATATGAAGACTATGAGTTAGAAACAAATGAAGTGGCATGTGTTACCATAGAAGAAACCCCATCAAGTTGGTCCGAGGCAAGTGCTAGCAGTGATGCAGAAGAATGGAAAAAGGCTATTGAAGACGAGTATTTGGCATTAATTTCAAACCTAACCTGGGACATCGTCAAAAAGCCACACCAACGCAAAGTAGTCGGAAGCCGCTTGGTATTTCGAACCAAAGAAAATGGTAAGAAAAAAGCGCGTCTCGTGGCCAAGGGCTACGCTCAGCGACAAGGGGAGGATTTCCACGATACCTATTCACCGGTAGCACGCTCTACGACAATCCGTTTGCTTGCAGCTTTGGCAGCTGAAATGGACTTGAAAATCCACCAAATGGACGTGGTCACTGCGTATCTCAATGGAGAGCTCGAAGAAGCTGTATACATGGAAGTTCCAGAAATGCTAGTGGAAGTTTTGAACAAAATAAAAACAGGTGAGCCAGTGGGCTGTTATGGCGTAACAATGC
>NW_016162138.1:27034-45426 GCF_001687245.7 Rhagoletis zephyria | reverse complement strand
AGGCTAGCTCAGCGCAAGTTCTGAACCAGTTTGATTTGCTGCAGGGTGACTGTAAAGATACTCGCACTAAGTGCAAAATTGTTTATGTGTTCTCTGCTACTTATTTTATGCCTGAATGCATTTGTGCTGTAGGGTATTGCTATTATTGCNTAAAATAACGTGTAAAATGCGGGACAAATGCAGGACACTTGGGAAAAATCAGTACATTTTCAGGTTTTTCAGATTTCAAAAACTACGCAGGACCGACTTTTGAAAAACAGTACAGTCCTGCAAAAAACAGAACGGATGGTCACCGTATCTATGCACCATGCTAGACAGTATTCACCGGATCGTGAATACCCCTATTGTTTTCCCCTTTTTCAGCGCAACATGATCTGCTTGCTGCCTGCTAGCGATGCTAAAGTGAGTTCATGTATCTTACAAACTCACACAGCCAGACGTACATTTATACATACATATTAAATGTGTAAGTATTTGGGCGTTGCAAACTTCCAAATTGCGGCAGCAAGCCACCGCGCAGCAACAATCATTGGTTTTGGCGCCTGCAATTATTGCCGCCGGCTGTGGTTTAAAAATAGAAATATGTGGCAATATGTAACTGCTAAAATAGCAAAATAAATACAGTAACCCGGGTTTAATTATAGAAAATTAGTAGTANTCATGTATCTTACAAACTCACACAGCCAGACGTACATTTATACATACATACATATTAAATGTGTAAGTATTTGGGCGTTGCAAACTTCCAAATTGCGGCAGCAAGCCACCGCGCAGCAAGCCACCATTGGTTTTGGCGCCTGCAATTATTGCCGCCGGCTGTGGTTTAAAAATAGAAATATGTGGCAATATGTAACTGCTAAAATAGCAAAATAAACACAGTAACCCGGGTTTAATTATAGAAAATTAGTAGTTAAACAAAAAGTATAAATACTACATACAGCAAATCAAGCAGTAAAACTGCCACTGAAACTTGCTTGCATCAGCAATTGTTGGCAATTCCTTGCTTGCAACAGATGATCTTTTTTTTTCTTGAGTGCAGCTGCAGCCGATATACGTATGTATGCAAGTAACTGTATATGTATGTATGTATGAGTGCATGGATGTTTTTTTTTGCAAAGCCCGCGACTTTGCCACAGAAATTTTACTAACCATTGTTGGAAACTTGTTTGGCAATGCATATGGAGACATACACACACATACAAGCATGCATGTGTATTTATTTATAATTTCTTGTTTCATTTTTCTGTCCAAAATTTAAGTTTTTTACTGCAGNGCAAGTAACTGTATATGTATGTATGTATGAGTGCATGGATGTTTTTTTTTTGCAAAGCCCGCGACTTTGCCACAGAAATTTTACTAACCATTGTTGGAAACTTGTTTGGCAATGCATATGGAGACATACACACATACAAGCATGCATGTGTATTTATTTATAATTTCTTGTTTCATTTTTCTGTCCAAAATTTAAGTTTTTTACTGCAGTTTTTTTTTTGTGTTTATTGCATGAACACTTCAAATTATATGTATGTGGTAGTCAAGTGCGTAATGGATATGTACATATGTACATTAGAGTGGTTCAATTTTTGTATGGGGAAAACAAAATTTCATCTTAGAAAACGGGGCACCCCCTTAGTTTTTTTTTCCTTTTTATATTGGTGATATCTATTTAGACCAACATTCAGAGCACCCATTAGAAACGTAAACTTTGGTACCAGCATCTCTTGGGGCAAAGAGAAAAAATTGTGAAAGGTGCCCCAAACCCTATCTCGGAAAAAATTTTTTTGGACCACTCTAATGTACATATGTACATAATTACATATTTTTAAGCGTTCACCAATCGCATTTGCTCTTTTCCAATTAAAAATCGAAATATAGCAATTTGTCACTTTTAATTCACTTCCTCTGTATTTATATAGCTATTTTATTCACAATAGCTAATGTGGGTTTTACTTTTTATTAAATAAATAGNCATGAACACTTCAAATTATATGTATGTGGTAGTCAAGTGCGTAATGGATATGTACATATGTACATTAGAGTGGTTCAATTTTTGTATGGGGAAAACAAAATTTCATCTTAGAAAACGGGGCAGCCCCTTAGTTTTTTTTCCTTTTTATATTGGTAATATCTATTTATACCAACTTTCAGAGCACCCTGTAGAAACGTAAACTTTGGTACCAGCATCTCTAGGGGCAAAGAGGAAAAATTGTGGAAGGTGCCCCAAACCCTATCTCGGGAAAAAAATTTTTTTGTACCACTCTAATGTATATATGTACATAATTACGTATTTCTAAGCGTTCACCAATCGCATTTGCACTATTCCAATTAAAAATCGAAATATAGCAATTTGTCACTTTTAATTCACTTCCTCTGTATTTATATAGTTATTTTATTCCCATAGCTAATGTGGGTTTTACTTTTTATTAAATAAATAGACGAACACGTTTTATGTTTTTTTCGAACTCCACGCTCATCATCTTCCTGACGATGAATAGCATTTAGCAATTGCGGCTGGCCTTTTGACATTTCGCAAGTCATTTTGGTTTTTTTTTCGCTTGGAAATAGCAACACGCAAAATAACTACAACAAAACACTCAGTTCGCAACTCATGTCAAAAACCCATAAGTATGTATATAGCATTCACAAACAATGAAATTTNAGCATTTAGCAATTGCGGCTGGCCTTTTGACATTTCGCAAGTCATTTTGGCTTTTTTTTTCGCTTGGAAATAGCAACACGCAAAATAACTACAACAAAACACTCAGTTCGCAACTCATGTCAAAAACCCATATGTACATAGCATTGACAAACAATGAAATTAAAAAAAAAAAATAAAAATCATGGGAAAGTACACGCTATAAATGACTTTTAAGTAAGGAGTCATTTAACGCTTTCATGCATATGTACATATATATGTATTTGCGTGTAATAAAGCATATACATATGTATACGTATTGTGTTTTAATATAGAAATTATTTGAATGTAAATTTCTAGGGATTTGAGCAATCTTCCCTCATCCTCATTTCCGACGCACGCCTTTAGTTTGCCGTTTTAAAAATCTTAGCGCCAACTTAGAGTGAAAAGTTACTAAGTCCATTTTTGGAAATTTTACAGGAGAGGAAAAAATTATTGCAATGAAATCTTGCAGGATTTTTTTTTTATTTTCTTTTATTTTATAATAGACTCTTACGGACAGGATTCCTGTTAAATATAGTTTTATTTGAAATTAGGAAGACTTCAATACATTGCATTGCTATAGCGCATTCGAGTTTTTTTTTTTTTTTTTGACTGCCATACAGTGTAATCCATTTAATGATTTACTTAAGTAAATTCCAGATGCCTTTTCTACACCGAAAACATATTTGCTCACATTTGTTCTCTTGCGAAAACTCATTTTCGTTAATCAAAGCGTTCATTTCATCAAATTTCACTTACTCTGTGCCAAAAAGCTCTGTCCTTTTGAAACCAAATTCAGCTAGCATACGGCAAGACAATGTTTTCATTTTCGTCAATTAATCCACTGGTGGAAAAATTTTTTATTAAACTAAATGGCTTTTAAATAACTTTACTAAGAAAACAACTGCTTCATATGTAGTTTTACTCAGTTAACAAAGCCACAATTTCAAACAAAATTGGTAAATGGTACTTTAAAAAAAAATTTTAGTACCACCAATATTGACCTAAAAGGCAAACGCCGCTAAATAGAGATGAGTCGCATGCTGTANCCATACAGTGTAATCCATTTAATGATTTACTTAAGTAAATTCCAGATGCCTTTTCTACACCGAAAACATATTTGCTCACATTTGTTCTCTTGCGAAAACTCATTTTCGTTAATCAAAGCGTTCATTTCATCAAATTTCACTTACTCTGTGCCAAAAAGCTCTGTCCTTTTGAGACCAAATTCAGCCAGCATACGGCAAGACAATGTTTTCATTTTCGTCAATTAATCCACCGGTGGAATTTATTTTTATTAAACTAAATCGCTTTTAAATAACTTTACTAAGAAAACAACTTCTTCATATGTAGTTTTACTCAGTTAACAAAGCCACAATTTTAAACAAAATTGGTAAATGGTACTTAAAAAAAAAAATTTTAGTACCACCAATATTGACCTAAAAGGCGAACGCCGCTAAATAGAGATGAGTCGCATGCTGTGTACTAATGAGAGATCAGCGATAGATAGAGCTGACTACACAACACAAAAGCTTGCTAATTTCTGTTATTATAAAAAATTATACTCGCATGTGTGTAACTACATATGCGAAAACACCGACTTGATAGCGCTTTAGTAAATGTATGTATGTATGTACCCTCCAGTACTGCTGGAGTCAATCGCTACTTTTGAACCGCTACTGCACCGATTCCTAGGTAAGTAGCTACTCTATTAACCCGTGGTAGTGCACATGGTAGTGCAGAGTCGAATCAGTCGTAAGCAGAATAGCGAAAAACTACGAGAGAGGGCGCCCATAAATCACGCCAGTGACTACTTTAGTGACTCCCGGTAGTGCAGAGAGAGCCGATGGTGACTACCGCCTAGGACAATGCCTTGTAAAAGTAATCGATGAAATACACTGCAAGTAGTCGGTCGGTAATTGACGGTGTTTATTAGGTAGCTACCGATTCAGCAGTCCTCTAGTCACTCCCCCGTACTGCAGGGTACATATACTGTCACATACACACTTACTCGTAAGCACGTAGATACGTGTATGTACTTGTATTTTGCGTAAGTAATCATTTCCCTGAAAACAGCTAAATGGCGAAGAATAAAAAGAGCAACAAAATTATAAATTATATTTTATGAAAAAACGACACTTTATTTAAAATTTAAAAAAAAAAAAACTAAAAAAGAATATAACCAGTATTACTAAAAAACAGTAAGCAGCTCGGGCTTAGATCATTGCCCTTTCAGCGTTGTCGGCAACCTTAACACACATTCAAAATTAAGAGCTGTAATTTTTTAACTGTAATTTTTTAATGAAAATAATAATATTTTAAATATGGGTTTTTTTACACTCTCGAATAATTGCATGTAATTATAAGGCAAGTTTAAAACAAAATTAGCACCGTGCAAAATTTTCGCATTACCTACAACACAAAAGATGATATCTCATCTCAACTCATGCTTTTCAGTTTGTTGTTGTTGTTTTATTTTCTTGTTCTTTTTTTTGATTTTTTGTTTTTCAGTCAACGAAATTGTTGGTTTTATTTTTATTACTGTAGTATATTTAATGTTCTCTGTTTATTACTGTTTGTTTGTTTGTTTGTTTTTTTTTTTTTTTGATAATAACCGCAACAATTACACGTCTGCATCGCCTGAAAAAATAAACACGAGTGAATTTTTTAAAGGCGCAAACATTGCGACTCTAGGTATGTATGCATATAACACTCTTATCAGGTACTAACAGAGTTGCCACTTCGGTAAATTAATATCAAAATTGGTAGATTTGGTAGATTTTTGTTAAAGTATTTGGTTTGAAAAATAAATACAACTACACGTTACGATTGTTTGCTATAAAACAGCATACCCAAAATTGTTCTAAAAATTCAGAATAAAAAGTTCGAAATTTAGGAGAATTTTTTTTTAATTTTTCTAAATGTTGTAAATAGCTTTAATCTTTGACTTTTATGCGTTTGGTTAAAGCGTAGACAATAATCTTATATAAAAAAGTGCCAAACCAAATTTTTGTGGTGAAAATATTGTGAATATTAAAAGAATCCACAAAGGTTTTTTGAGTCACTGTATTTGTCTATAATAACTCCAGTTGCAGTTTTTTTAAATGATGAAGCTTCGTTGTTGCCTCCTTAATAATAAACAACTTTAAAATAGGTTCCAGATTTGTTAGATTTCTTTCAATCTTACCATCTGGGTAAGTATTTTTTTTTCGTCAGTGGCAACCCTGGATACTGCATACAGTACATTTGTATAAACATACTACATACATACGTATGTATGTATATGCATATCTCCATTGCGCTGCTCAATGGTGATCTGTATGAAAATCAAAAATATAACTCAACAAATGTGCATCACACTCTCACTAGAATTCTTAGAAACACTGAAGGCTTTTAACAAAGTAGTATATAGAAAACAAGTTGCAGCTAATGCAATTATTGCGAAATGTTATCGAATATAAAACAAATAAGTATTGCGCACGATCATCGTAACTGGCAAACGATATTATTTATTTTATAAGTACATAGTTAAATAAAAATATGTAGTAAAAAAAATAAAAAATAATTATCCATTAATACATGTTATACAAAATTTTGCACATACATAGCTACAAATGTATGTATGTATAGCTGCTTAAATAAAGAATTTAAATATTTCGTAGATGTGCCGCACATGAATCTCAAAGTACCGAAAACATGTACCGAAATTCAAAATTTTCAAACTCCTGCACCAAAATTACCATTATCTTACTGTAACGAAAAAGTGCCGTAAATTAATTTGTAACGTAAATGTGTACTAAAGTTTGTAAAATCTTTATTTAAATATATCTCACCAAAAAACCAAAAAAAAATAAGAAATTTGCGAATATTATGTATTAGCAATATATATTTTTTTTATTTTTGTTCATTGGGGCTGGGACTATCCGCGTACTCGGATATTCGTGTATACGGATAACATCCGGATAGCCACTTAATATCCGTTCCATTCCGCTAACCGAATATTTTTCTACCCCGAAATCCGGTTAATATTCGGTCATTTTGTTGTACAGATATCCGCATATTCGGTTTTGTTACTCAGTTATTCGCATGTCCGGATATTGAAAAAATTCAGTTATAACTCCCAGCCCTAATGGACATATACATAGGTGTAATACCTCTTCTCCTCTTTGGGCCGCAGTCTTGGGTGCTCATCGCTGAATTTTAATACATGCATACATAATTACCAAAAATCTTAAACAATTGTCTTTTTATTTTACAAAAAACTATTTATTCGTAGTCGAATACTCGACACAAGACTACGATAAAAAATAATTACTATTTCATCCAACTTTTACGATCATCGTCACCACGATTTCCAATTAATTATACAAATGTACAGATGTATGTAATAATAATTTTATTAAGTGGAATCTCATCTTTGCACAGGCTTGAAGTACTCAGAGACCGGTTTAAAGTTTATGAGTATCTATTGATTAAGCTGCAATGTGGTTTTGCGCGTAAACTCAATTGATCAACTTGAAAGCTTCAATCCATATTTACATACATTGTGTGTACGTATACATGTGTACAATCTCACATGAACATATGTAAATGCATAAATACGTGCATAGTATGTATGTACATATGTACTGAGTGCAACGTCCAACGACTCACTGAGAATCTTTAACTAGTATGAGAAACTTTCTTTACGTGAAAAGCGGTATCTTCAAGCCAAGCTCTAACTGCTATTTCAGCATTGCGTTTTAAGGTGACCAGCTTAAAGGCTTAACAGGCTATAGGTATTGCAGAGAGACCCAAAATACATACAGCAAAGCTGTGAAATTTTTTTGATCATAAAAACCTAAAGTATTGAAAGAATTTATTTAGTACAAAAGCCACTCAGTTCAGGGTCTTGCGCATTAGCAATTCAATTATCCGAATTCATTCATTAAAAGTAGGCACTGCGAAAATTTGTTGTACCTGCCATTGGAATTTTTTTCGTCCATAGCTGTGCTCTCTATTATTTAGTGAGCAGGCTTTCTACACGCACTTATGTACATACTTGCTCGCATATGTACTCTAATTTCGCCGTTTTGGTTCGCCGGTTCACTAACCTCTAATTGTTAATTATTTGGAATTGATGTAGCGGAAATAATGGCAGCCTGTTTGCATTTGAGCATTTATTTGCATTAAATACAAATAAATTACTAAATATATACTGATATAAATATTAAATATGTATGTAAGTAGTTAACGGAATACAAATCTAAATGAAATCCATGACTTCTGTCTGCACACAACAATGTCGATTAAAAACTATTTAGTAAGTGCGCTTGGTGGCAGGAGCCGGATGTAGCACAGAGTTTCTCAGGATCATATCAACTGTTTACCTGTAGGCTCACCCGATATTTAATAGCCTTCTTAGACAAATAAAATAAATAAAGAAGGAATGGGTGAGTATCGTTGGTCCACAGAGATTCAATACAGACAAAGGAGGGGAAAATGCCCAGCGGTATTGGTCGGCATGCATGGAGAAACGTATAGAAGCAATAAGCTGTAAAGTAAAGACCGCATTGGTCCTGTTAAATGAGTCATCGAGACTATTTAGACATTGATCGGTGCAACACAATTCTGGTGTCTTCGAATTAGACTTTGACGCCATGTAATATAATACCTAAAAAAAATTTGCAACGTCTACCAGATTCTTCTCCTTTTTCTCCTGCTTCCAAAAAAAACATCCCTGTGTGTGGTAGTGTCAAATTTTAGAACAATCTGCCTACAGACTTTTAATAACTGAATCATAAATAACTACTATCTATTTATGTCTAAATGGATGTACAAATATAAATCGGGTTAATTTTGTAAGTAGCGGCAATCGGGCTTTGAATAAATTGCCTTCAATTAAGAATCATTGATATTCGCCGAACACATGCCATTAATTGCGAACAAATAAATACAAAATGTTTACCCTCCACCACAAAATACACACAAAATTATGATAAAAAGAAAACAAATAGTAAAAAGTTAATTGAATAACTACGCAAATCGTGGTAAATGACTCTGCGGCTAAACAAATTTAGTGCCGCCACTGTTCCGCACAGGGGCACCGCGAACCACTTGAGGGTCATCAAAGGTAATTAAAAAGCGTAGTACAATACCAAAAGCAATAGAATAAATTATCTACATTAAAGCAGAAAAGAATCTTCGAAATTATTTTCATGGCATTAGGAATTTTTGTTTTTAGTTAATAAAAAGTAAAAGTAACTATAAAAAAGTACTTAATAAAGCAACTGTTTTAAGAAAAAGTGGTGGATAGCAAGTTTGTAGCTTGGGACATTGCCTACAAAAGATATCCAATCACTTTTTTGCTAAAAATAACTATTTTCAAGGAAATTCGATTGCATGCATTTTTTGGCTCTTCTCATTTTTATAAAGCCTGTGGTGGAAAAGGATGCACCACTTCGGATGAGTTTGCCTGTAGCGCAGTTGAAAAGACCAGGCACTAGCCGGTTTGAAGAGTTATGAAATATGCGGCTAAGTCGAATTACTGCTTTCCATGCAAAGAATTCGTAAGATAGATAGCCTTAACTAGAAAACTCGAGGCGCTATGACCAAAGGGAATCATCTTTTACCACCTCTGCATGGCTTCCAACCAAAAAAAAAAACGGAAGCATTGTCCGGAGAATGCCATCAAATTATAAATTAAGAAAGTTTTATTACATGACGGTTGAGAAGTGCATGTGCAAAATTTCATAAATTTCACAAAAGAAATGTTCGCACATGCAGCAGTGCATAGCATGCATTTAGGCGGCCGTTATTAGCAGTCGCGCCTAAACAGAAGCCTAGGGTATATAAAAAAGATAATGGCATACTTATCATAGTTTGGACATCAAATGCCCGAATAGCAGACTTATCGAAAATGTATTGGAGGTAATGAAGCTAAGATTTAATAAAAAAAATAAGGAGGGGAGTGGTACACTTGGCAGCTCATCCTAACGTTGAACCAGATTTGAAGAGATCACATGGATAAAGTATACGCAGGTCAATTTCTCAAATTGATGATAATATATTTTCAACTGAAACAAGAGTGAGAATTATGGAGCCCAAAACTCTTTGAGCACGCGTTCACGAAATGCAATTAGTAAAGCCGACAGACTATATTTTAGCCAATCTAGTAGGAACGTAAAAGAGAATAGAGAAGAGGCCAAGTGGTTCATAATTTGGTTATCTCTCTCTCTCTCTCTGCTGATGAATTGATGGAAAGGGCAACCATTTTGGAAGAATCCAGAATTGCTGACATTTGGAATGATCCAAAAAAAAAGGATCGCAAAGAAACGAAAACTTCGGGTCTGCTTAAGGACAAAAGTATTCAGACCATTACAGGACTCTGACGTCTACATAAAAATGCAGCAGCTATACGAATCTGGTGAATATTACGTAGAAAACTTTAGGAAGGCACGCAATAACACAACTAGCGGTTCTATCAGGCTCTCGATTATCTAGGACTACATCGAAATGGTGCAAGGGGTTGGCGAAGAAATAACTATTTAGGCTTAGGAAATTCAGCATTCTATTAAAAATAAACTCAAAGGTCTAGTTATTTATTATTTATAGACGTATATGTAACATAAAGTCAATATTTATATATGTATGTAGTAGAAATGTCCTTCGACCTGTGTCAAACGAAAATTTTAAATCGATTTATGGGTCAAGTGAATTTCACTTAAAAAAAAAATCTCCATTGCCTTTGTTATTGATTTATTTTGCAAAAAAAAAAATAACAAGAAAATTGTTGTTTGTCTCCGGCTGTGGAGGCTGTAACCCTTTAGCAGCCGAGAGTTCAGATTCAAATTGCTTGAATTGAATAGCTATCGGAAAACGTCGAGGTCAAAGCACCCACTAAACGCACTGAGGTTGACTGGGTTCGCCGCGCTGTCTTTTGTTGTTGCTATTATGCGAGCAAACAAAAAAAAAACGAGCAAACAAAAAAAGCCGACAACAACAAAAGGATGTAGCAACAACATAAAAGTGCAAAAGGCAAGATAACAAGAGTCAACAACAATGCCAATGTAAACATACACAACGTCACACTTGCTTGCTTGCTTGTTTTTGCAAGCTTGTGATGCGCAAGATTTATCGATCCAATTAACAACCGTATTTGGTTAGGAGATTTTGTGCGCATAATTGCAACCAGTGATCGCATTAAAATTACAGCAGGAAGCAACAATAATTACTTGTACATATTTGATTTTGATTAAACCAAAAAAAAAAAAAATAAAAAAATACAAACAAACAAATGCAATGGATGTGTAAATGAGGAGCAAAGCGTGTGGCATTTTTTGTTTCAATGGCGCGCCGTTCACTTTTTAAATGGGTTCAAAAATTTTAACTAAACAGTTATTTTTATTATTGAATAAATGCAACTTAATTTTTTTAATTAATAAATGTTATACATTTTTATAATTTTTAATTGGTTAGTGACACGATGATCGCTTCGGAGAAAACTGTGATTATAGCAGCCAATGAACCTTTGCGTGTTAACGGCTGACATGTTGCAGCAACATGCATTAACCTGTAAATTGCGGCAACTGCATTATGCATAAGTAGCGGTGAATGGCTGCAGTGGTGTCAAAGGCACATACGCACTCACCCATGCACTTAGGTATGTATGTCGTATGTCTGTATGTACGTAGTACGTTATATGCAACAATTAAAAAAAAATATGAAAATATTAATTGGGATCAACGCACAGTGAGACACACTTATGCAAAATCAGCTAAGGTGTGGCTTATGCAACGAGTTTTTTAATGCATTGACACATTTGACCTGTCTGCCGTTAAGGTGAGGCTCACAATTCGTACAAAACTCAAGGTTACATGGAGAAATAAGGGAAAATCTGTAAGAAATTTTCAAATTGTGAAAACAATGACGAACGAACTTTCAAAGCCGACAGCGTAGAAATATACATGGGCGAACTATATTAAATTGACCAGTGTTTGGAATCGACCATTTTTGGTTTGGGTGATTTTTGGTCGAAACAAATTTTACAATTTCCGGGATTTTAAATGTTTATTTTTTGAATATCTCCTAAACTGTTATAGTAACAAAAATGGTTCTGGTTTCGTTTTAAACGTGAGGTTTAGGGCTAAAATGAAGATTTGATTTTTTTTAATTCGAAAAAGAGATTTTTGAAATTACAAAAATCGTAAAAGCAAAATCTTATGAAAATTGTTTTTATACAACACCTCCAAATGATCTTAAAAGATGCTGAAATTTTTAAATAGGTGTTTTTTCGATATGACTTTTATAACTTTGAAAAAAAAATTGTCTGCAAACCCTAAATAAAGTTGTGTTAAACAATTTTTATTTAATTTATTTTTATTTTTAATCTTGAATTTGTAATATAATTTTTTTTTCAAATATTCTAAAAATGCATACCATTAAAAAACAATTTCTTGAAAATTTCTGGGTCTTTTAAAATCATTTGGAGGCATTGCATAAAAAAAAAATTTTGTGAAAAATTTATCTTTATAATTTTTGTTTATAAGTCTTTTTAATTTTCAAAATTCTGTAATTTTTTCCCTACAGAAAGAAAGTTCTGTTCAAAATTCATCAAAATCAAAAATGTTCGGGCACATTCAAATTTGTAAATAGTTCTAGCTCCGTCAGTATTTGGAAGAAACTGCCCGAGCCATTTGATATCAAACAAGGGTTCAGACAGGGCGGATTCCTTTCGAGTAATTTCTATAATCTGATCTTGGAGAAGATAATACCAGCCACAGAACGGAACCGCTGGGGCACAATTTTTTATAGCGTAGGATCGACATCATAATTTCAGCTTTGAAATCCAATGGAAAAATTTTCTTGCCAACAAGTGCTGCTTTGGACTGAGTAGGCAATTCAGAAGTAAAGTCCTCTCTCGTCACCACCCTCTGAGCCATTCAGACAACGAATCTCCATACACTGACTTGGTCATATCATAAAAATGGACACAAATCAGCTTTGGAAATATTCAACGTGGTACTCGCAGGTCGTAAAAGCAGATGACGGAAGGGCTTCTCTGTGAAGCAGAGACCTGTCGGAGGACTCGTTTTCACTTGGCAGAATTCATTGAACTCGCATGGATGGCCGCGGCTTAAAAACACTAAAATATTATTTCAAGATTTTAAATCAGCTCATGACTTGGGCAAGGATGATTTTTGAAGCAAAGTATGACAACAATAAGTTGCCATCAGTATCTTTCAATATTCTGGACACATTCAATTTTATGAAGCATTTTCATGGCGTGTTAACGTGCAAAATGTGATTACGCTTATAGTAAATATATATTTAATATAACTTAATTTTACAATCCAATAAAAATATAGCAATACAAGTTAATTAAACAAATTTCAATGTAAACTCCGTTTTTGGTATTTCACGCACGTTTTTCCGCCAGACTCGCCTGCGTACGCGCGACATTCAACCCATTATCGGTGAATAACGTAACGCATTATTTGCGCATTTTTAGTGCGCGCTAAACTAATTTGTGAATTTACATTGTCGATCAATTCTTTTCCCTCCGATAGCATAAGGAAACAAACATCGATTAACGAGGCCATAAAAGTGCAATAAGCTATGCAAAGATAAATAAATAAAAGTGCATTTTAGCAATAAAAGTCTAAATAATTTACCGATTTATAAACTGATTGATTAACTTACACCATTTATTTATTTATTTTGGCATAGTGGCGAATTGTAAGGAAAAATTTACAATTTTATTTCGGAAGCACTACAAATAAACAAAGTAAAATTTTATAATACAAAGCAGAGATAAAAAATGCAAAATCACAAAAGATTTCGCTTTTAATGCCGGCATGCACATTAATTAGTGAAAATGGCAAAGAAAAAAGTACTCAACAGTCACGACTTTATGCATTTAAGTAGCCAAAACAGAAAAAAAAAAAACAAAAGGCAGCTGCTTAATAACTAAATAAGTAACTAAGCTTACTTTTAATTTATGACTATATCCGCACGAAATTCCGCTAGTCTGTTATACAAGCGTTCAGCGCGCTCGTAGTCGTATTGCGGTGACAGCGCACAGTGGTTCAAAACTGGAATGAATGGAACCTTCATTTTTCACTCAATTTGATTGATTTTAATTAAATGAGCGCTTGTAAAATTTGCAAGAGACCAGTTGAGCCTGATTTTTGAATTTATATTTGGTTATATAAAATTTGTTAGTGCAAAGTGCGGAAAAAGTAGCAGGTAATAAATGTTGCAAATAAAAACAAATTGAAAACCATTGAAGGGTTCACCCAAAACGAAAAAAATAACAAAAAAAAATTTTAAAATTTATAAAAAAAAAAATTTCTCTAAAATTATAAATTTTTTTTTTCGGATAATAAAAATGGCTAACAGTTTGCGTTGATTTTAAGTATATAACAAACGTTTTTATTTCCCATTTAGTCGGCAGATGTGCTGGAAATATTAGCGAAAAAATTATTAAAAATCTTTTTTAATGAACCTCTTAGCCCTTGATTATTTTTTTTTTATATTTGGTATAACATTTAAAATTTTTCCTGCGCAATTTTTTTCGTTTCGTCAACTAGTTCCTATTATGTAACATCTATTAACTAGAACAGGAGAATCTATTTTCTTAAAAAATGCTACTTTTTCTAGACTTCGCAATAAAAAATTTAATAAAAACAAATAAAATTGTATAAATCGGGCGCAACTGGTATCTTGCTAGTTTTATTAGCTTTCAGTCAAAAAAGTTAATCAAATTGTTTTAAAAAATGAGGGTTCCTGTGAATTATGAACAGTAAATTCCAGTTTTGAACCACTGTGCAGCGTCCGTCGGCGGTAGGGTTGCATTCGCCGACATTTTAGTGACAAATAAGCCAGTGATGTCAGCTTGTATGCAGCGAGGAAAATAAGTTTTCGTATTTTGTTGTAGACGACACAATGGAATGCCTACGCATGCGTAGGTTGTGTCGGCATCTGTCAAGTTATGAATTAAGGTAGCGATATCTCTGTAATTATTAAAGCAACGTGGTTATTCGAGCCTCACGCGACACACACACACACACACACACATGCGCACGGGCGGCGTCAGGTCATTAAGGCAATAGGCAACAAAATTAATCAACTTTTTTATTATGCAGCAGCAACAAGAGCAGCAGTTTTTGTGTTTTTTTTTTTTTCTTTTTAAATATTGCGGCAAAAAATGTCAACAAGATAAAAATTAGTTTTAATTACCATTGCACAAAATTAATATACACAAAGGCAAAGATAGACATGGAAAGCGTTGAAAAAGTAAATAAAAAATGGAGAGCGAGTGAGGGGCGTCCCATCCCGTGAATGGCAGGCGAGCTTAACTGGTCGACTTGATTGAATGGCGACGCGTGCTGCCTCTTTATATGTTTCGTTGAGTAATAGATTGATGAGATAGTTGTTCCACGAAGCCATTAAAATATAATGGAAATATCAAGATTTGGTTTAGTAAGCAAATTTTTAATAGTTAGAATATTCCAAATACTGAGCTCCATACCAGAAAAAATTAAAATAAAAGTACTGAAAAGTTTAATTTTTAATCTTTTTGGTCCTCAAAAATTTGGACGTACTTATCATAATTATATGCCACCCTCATGTTGACAAGTATTGACTATTAATTTTTTTATCATTTAATTTTAATTGTTTTTTTATAAAAATATAGTTCATTCTTTGAAAAAATCCGTACAAATCTAAGTTTCAAACTTCGTGCAATATTTAAAAAAAATTCAGCAAACTTTCGTAAAAATGACAAGCTTTTTGATTATATTTCTTAGAAATATTTGGGGTATGCAGTTTTATAGCCCATACAATTTTAGTCCAATGAAGTGCAAAAAAAATCTAATTAAAAAGCTTGACATTTTTACGAAAGTTTTTGAAATTTTTGTTAAAGAAAAAAATTTAATAGCAAAAAATAAATTTTAAAAACTTTTTCATATGTGGGGCGCTTATGTATGTGGCAAAAAAAAATAATAATGCCTGATGAGAACTAGCGTCAGTCGATTTTACACCTCGAAATTTATTAAATTTTTTTATAATTTCCTATCCCTCTAAAACCGCATAGGCAACAACTTTTTTCAAACCGGCTACTTTCAAATTCTTTAATTAAAATACAATGGCGCACTAAACAACAAAAACGCTCACAGCTATTTAAATATTTCCACATTCTCATTAAATGGTGTCACCTGCTTTAATTTCGTGAGCCCCAGTACAAATTTTTAGACACCCAAATAGAATTGCGCGATTCATTCCACCAAAAACAACAAAAACTATGTGTACAAATAAGCTTAACAAAGCGTTTGTTATTTTTTGCATTTAAATATTTTAATTTCACATTTTAATGTCGCACTTTATCATTTGACAGGAAACTACTTGAGCAGTTAATCAAAAACGTAGCCAAACAACAGCCAACAAAAGGTGGGCTTAGATGCGCTGAGCGCCTGGCGCATGCAGCGTATCGCACAACAACGCGTCAGTGTGTCCCTCAAAACAGACGGCAAGAGAAATTATGTTAAAAAAAAAAACAACCTAATTTGCATCATTTAAACAGGAAGGAAATTGTTGGCGCCTCAGCATTTTAACTCCCAGCGCCATTGGGCCGCCTTTACACTTGCCGTTTATTTAATTCACCGTTTGCTGCAGCCGCAAGCGAACGGAAATAAAGCAATGAAATAAACGAAAACTAATAAAGAAATAAAAAAAAAAAATGTATATTTTGCCAACTGCATGGCTGCTGCGCCTATTTGTAGCATAATTTTTTGCGCTCTGCGTTTACCTTCGTCGCAGGATGTTGCCACTCGACAAATTTCGACGGCCACACAACGGAGGCCATGCAGTCAGGACTAACCGAAAATTCTACGCTACGAAAAGTGAACGCTTTTAGCCAACTACCACAAAAAAAAATTCTTCTTTCTTGGCCATTTATCGCTTACCCTCACTGCCAGCCAGCCAGCCAGCCAGCCAATGTCGGGGAGCCAGTGGTGGCCTTTTATGATTAAATTGTGTTTAGTGTAATGGAATCATTTGTTTTTTTTATTGTCGTCGCTTGATTTGCTTTCTTTTTTTTTCTAAACATTTACGATTGTTGTTGTTATTGCTGCTGCTTATGCGCTTCATTGATGTTGCAGCCCTTAATAGTTAAGGAGGAAAAACTTGCCTGGCCATAATATTAAAATGCGCTCGCACTTACTTGCAATATTTAACATGTTGCTGCTGCTCGTACATTTAGTTGGCATGTTGCTGACATTTTTTATGCGCCCAGCGAAATGTATTGCATATTGTTTTCCAAAGCCATGAGCACTTAATGTGGGCAATTGTTTATTGACATTGCTGGCGTGCTTGTGTGTGTAAATATGCAGGCAGGTAGTATTTTGGTTGGAAGATCATTAAACGCGAAAAATGTTTGCAATTTGCCTTAAACCAAAACTTGTGTTTTAAATTTTTTTTTATACATGGCAACTCACTATGTTAAGTGCTTTCGTATAGCTGGAAAATTTATGAGGCATATATTTTTATAGTAGGTATGCAGTGAAGATTTTTTACTCTATTAAAAGTAGTGTGAATAAAATAATGTAAAAAAAAAACATTTTTTAATAACAAGCTTTTATTTAACCTGTACAATCAAAGGAATAAAATGAAGTAGTGTAACAAAAGATTTTTTAGCAAGAAAATTTTGTCAAAACTGCAATAAAATGAATAAAATAAAATAAGTTAAGGTCTCGTTAAAGTTACTAAAATCCATTTAGTGAAAGGAGTTATTCAAACTCGCGACAAGCTTTTTAAAAAACGAAGTAAATTAGTACAAATTGTTAGTAATTTTCATTAGAGCCACAGTATTAAGTCTCTCTACACACACCAAAACCAAGGAGGACTTGATCTCGAATGATGAGAGAGCCTTAATAGCCGCCTGACTATCGCTCGCAATAAGTATCCTCTCGCTACGATAATTTCTTCGAATGTTAATCTCAGCACACAGACTGATGGCATAGACCTCCGCGTGAAAGATGCTAGGCAAGGTTCCCAGGGGCACCGAAAGCTTCAGTCTAGGCCCATATACGCCTGCTTCATTACCCTCAGGCATTTTGGAGCCGTCAGTATACTCGCCTGTAAGTGACTCTACATAATAGAGGTACGACAGGTCGCCTTGTAAGTCCTGCTGGTAGCTTAGGATAAATGTATAGTGGTTACGTAAGGACATATCCAACGGGTGCACTGAATATTATTTGGAACCAGCAATAAATATCCGAAAGTCGGGTTGTTGTTTCCACAAACAAGTGAGAGGAGACAAACTGGCGAGCCGTTGAGCGTCACTTGATGAAACCGGAGCAGAGACACTGTGAGGACTACTAGAATGAAATGAAACAGAGGAACGGCAAGCCAAGAGTATATACATACTAAACATGTAAGTCACGAAGGGATGTCTTCAGATTTTTTATAAATTTTTTACATTTGTACTAAAGCCTGTTCTCTTGCACAAAAATCAGGCTACTAGCGAAGAAAAACGATGGATAAATCAACAATAATAAATGATTTGTTTTTGTTATTTTCTTGGCCTTTATAACAATTATATTCAACAATTTATATTGAGCTCGAGGCCGTTTTAAATGAAAATTTTTAGTGTGTAGTTTTAGTTTTACACACTAACAATTTTCCTTTAAAACGGCCTCGAGCTCAATATAAATTGTTGAATATAATTGTTATAAAG
>NW_016162138.1:15800-27024 GCF_001687245.7 Rhagoletis zephyria | reverse complement strand
TGATCGGATCTTAACCAGATTAGTATGGGACCACCTCTGAGACACTACCTTTCCGATGCAAAAAGAATTATCGAAATCGGTTGACGTGGTCCAAAGTTATGCGGTAACATACATAAAAAAAAAAAAAAAGATTCCGACGAACTGATAACCTCCTCCTTTTTTGGAAGTCGGTTAAAAAATAAATGAAAATGTGCAATATTTTATTTTTTTTTTTGTATATGAAATAGGGGCAGGAAATAATATAACTCATACATCATATAGTACATGGCAGTGCTTGTACTTACTTGTACATGGCGTATGAGTAACATTTTCCATTGTTAATGTTTGAATTTTTTTCATTCGCAATGGCAAAACTTAAAATGAACAATATCTTGGGAAAATTACCTGTTCTAGAAAAATGGTGTATAGATCCGTAATCTACGACCCAAAATTAAGTTTGGCGTTTTTTGGTCATTTTAGCGTCTCTACAGTGTTCTTAGTCATGGAGCGATACTCAGGACACTCAGTTGAAGAACGCGTATAACAGATAAGACCCCTAAAACACTCAATGGGCTACAAAACTACATACTCAAAATGTTTCTGAGAAATCTTATTAAAAAGCTCGAAATTTTGATGCAACCTTGTCTAATTTTTTAAATTTTTGTACAAATTTTATACGGATCTACATGGGTTTTGTTTGATAACGAGCTATACTTTCATAAAAAAAAAATAATATACATTAAAAAAAAACAAAATAAAAATAGCCAAAACTTGTTAGCATGTCGAGTACCTATTTATATTTTCGCCCCTGTATGTATTGTGCTGGCTTATTTTTAAAATATGTACACCTTAATCTCTCTTTTGATGAGCCAATGTGATTCATTGTGTTTTATGCATGTCTTTATGGTTTTAAAATTTAAAATCTAAAAATTAATGAATTTACAGCCTCCCCTCATTTTAATCTCTTAGTGACCAATTACCACGCAGGTGTAAACTAACATTATCGTACTACATATGTATGTGCACATACGTAAACTATTAGCAACATCATATACATATATACAACTAAACACAAACATACATTTGAACAAAAGATGCATAATCACAATTAACTGCAACAAATTACCGTTGTGCATAGTTTTACTTAATGTGCCGTTTACTTAAATTTATGAGCAAATATTTGACAATTATTTTACATGCAACAGTTATTAAGAGCAACATTTGTACATACATATGTACATATATGGCCAGTATTATCTTCTTTTATTTATATGGTTGTGGTTATTTCTAAATACATACATACATATTTATAATTATAGAGGTGGCTGTCGTAACGTCATAAAACAATCAACAGGTACTCATAAAAGGCATTTTAAGTATAGTTAGTTAGTTGTTTAGCGAACACAAAAACTAATTGTTTGCTTCATTAATTTATATGTGTATGTATACGCAAATATCCGAACACGCATCACATACTACTTATGTAAATATGTACATACATGTGTATTGTAGATGTGTTCATGGGTAAGACATTCTGACAGTAATGTGAACCTTAAACTCCACTGATAATCTGGGAGCGCACTTGGGCGTATGAGTAACCTTTGATTACGCAAGTGCCTTAGTTAAAGTACGTACGTGTTTACTCAATGTACGTACATAACAGCATTTAATTGTACGTACATACATGATATTTATTAAGTACGTTCCCACTTGTATGTTCGATAAAAAAAAAAAATTGTATATCTACTTTTTGTTGTTGTTCTCCTACACAGTCAATAACAATTAGAGGAAGTTTTAAGCGGGCTTGCGTTGTTGTTTTTTTTTTTTTGCCGGCAGCTATGCTTAATATTTGTACGCAATTAATTGCCTAACGAAATGCCGAAAATGGTGGATAAAGTGAGCAATTTGTTATTAACAATGTTTTCATTATCGTTACCATGTTTTTTTGCTATTAACCGTAATTTCCCCAAACTCGTACTTCATTTGAGTGTAGGTACATACATATATTTTTCCTCTTTCGGCTGCCAGTCGGTGCTTCACATTTAAATTTGTACATATCTAGTTATTCATATATGTACATATACTATGTATGTAGGTATATACTTGCATATACTCGTCAGCATACTTGAGACTTTTTTTTTTTTTAATTCATTAGACATTCGAGTTGATTATTATGTTTACTTTTCATATTATTGTGGTGATATTTTATGATGTTGTTAATTTTTTTAATCCAATTTTTCATAAATTTCATAAATATTCTATTTCTGTTAAACTAAATATTTTCCATTTGCGTCGAATCCAACCTCTACATAAGGGTATACATATGTGTGTATGTACGTGTACACAGAAACTTTATTATTTTTATGCATTCCAGATTTCGGCTATAAATGATTTGCGTAGACAGTTTTACTACACGCGCTGATACTTATTTGGTGTATATTTTTGGGTTAATGAAAGTAAGAAGACACATGTGCGTACATACATATCTATGTGCATATCAATGTTGTCAGATTCACAGTTTTAACTGTAAATTACAGTTTTTTAGACAAGCTTACAGTTTTTTTTAAATTTCCTCCTAGAATATATTATTTCTTTTATTTCTTATATACCAGGTCAATTCGAAAAGTCAGTCAGATAAAAGATATCTTTTTCGCCACAAAAGCGTTGTATTTTTCAGCCTATTCACCTTTTAGCTTGATACATTTAGTTCAGCGTTTTAATTGTTTAATTCCTTGCAAATAATAGGCTTTTCAAGGTCCTCAAAAAAAGCGTTTCTTTCAGTGATGACCTCTTCATTCGACCCAAATTTCTTACCACCCAGCCATTTCTTTGGGTTTGAAAACAGTAAATAAACGCTGGGGCCTAAATCTGTTGAATATGATGGTTGGGGTTTGATTTCCTAGATGGTTCTGTGGTGACTACACGCGTGTGCACCCGTGCATTGTCTTGATGGTACAGCACTTTTTTCTTGGCCGTTTTTTTGTCGTTTTTGCTTCAAATAAATATCGAATTTGTCCAAAATATCGGACAGCGAATACTACGCTATCGATCGATGGATATCGACGATTTTTGGCGTGACGACCTCTTTGGGGCGACCTGAATGTTCGGCGTCGCTTGTGCGGGTACGACCATAACGGAACACAGTAAAAAAGGCGCAGAAGCCCTATAGTATTTATCGAGCCTTTTCTTTGTAACGGTAATAGATTTTTTACGCAAAAAATAATACTTTATCAGCACACGAAATTCAGTCTCTTTCCATTTTGGTAAAAATTCACGAGGTGGCCTGCTTTTAAAGACTGCAAACAAAATCTAAATGGCGCAGTTTGCTCAAAATTTTACATTGGTCTATTAATTTATTGCAGTTGGCGTGAGCAGTATTGTATTTAAAGTTACTGCGCGCGAAATTCAAAAAGTTACTGACTTTTCAAATGGCCCGCGTATTTTACAAATATAATTTCCAGGCGCAAAAATTTATATTAGTAGATTTTACATACTAAAAAGGTAGAAATTGTAGACTTTTTAAAAGAAGCATTAATAGATAGTTTCTACTCGTATAGGATAAATCAAGGCGTATTCATGAAAGGTGATGTTACCAGCGCAGCTGGATTTTCTCGCCGGTGATTCTTAATGTCAAAACCTATACATAAAACTGGGACCGCGTTCATTTAAATCTTTTTTTTTTCACGTACTGGAAAATATTGATAGACCTTTAGCCTTTATTGGAAAAAATCGTAGATAATTAAATATAGCTAAAAAGTGGGTAGATTTATCAATAAAGTGGTAAAGTACGTGCGTTGGTCATAGCTGCAACTAAATCAGTGAGTTTATTTGTGATTATACCAAAAACAAATGCAATAAAATACAGTGGAATACAGCCAATCTCGAAAACAAAACCTCAATGCAAGGTTCTTGAACCGAACAAAAAAGTGCTGCTACGTGTTTATATGCAACAAGAATAATAAATACTTTCGAAAATTAATGACTCGCCTTCGAGTTGAAAACTGTATACCTTTTAAGCCTAACAATGAAGAAGAGCAATTTTTTAATACAGGACTTTTTAATTGAAAGTCTGTAACAAACTTTAAAGCGATTTTTTATTGAATTTCAAACACACAGAAATTCTGCAAAATTGCATATTTACAAAATTTTTTTTTACTAGTGATTTAAGAATTTCGATGCCAACCATTTGGATAAGAGTTTTTGTGTGTCATAAAAAGCGAGCTGAGAATGGTATAGAAAATGAAAATTGAAATGTTTTTAATTGAAAAACTGTTGCAAACTTTAAAGTGATTTTTTATTGAATTTCAAACACACAGAAATTTTGCAAAATTGCATATTTACAAAAATTTTTTTACTAGTGATTTAAGAACCAACCATTTTGATAAGAGTTTTTGTGTGCCATAAAAAGCAAGCTGAGAATGGTATAGAAAATGAATGTGACTTTTAAACCAATAAAATAAAAAAAAACACAAAGGTTACCTGCCACTGCTTTGGGTATTGTTTACCACAACTGTTGCCGTTTGTTTCGAAATATTGTCTTTACGATTGTTGTGATAATTCCGTCGGAAGATTATTGTCATGATCATTGTTATGGAAAGGCATTTGTGTGCAGAGTAGGTAGGCTGTGTGTTGTATGGCTGTGTATGTGTTCCAGCTCAATTGTGAAGTGATTTTGGCTGTGTCACGCAAACATCGCTCAACTGCATTGCTCAATTATGTAACAACAAAAACACAGACACAGAATTACAGCAGATCAAGTATTTAAAATAAAATAAAAAGGCACGCTCGCTCGCTCAATGTCTCACCATGCAGGCATGCCTGACTGATCGCCTTACCATGTTTTTTTTTTTTTTTGGCGTTTTTACGATCACTTCAGCAATTTGCTTTGCCAAACTCACCAATCACTTTTACGATTTTTTATTATTGCAGTTTATTTGGGGAGGCGTTTGAGTCAGCTAACATTTTGATAAAATGCAAACGCAATTCCAATAAAAAATGTATTACAAATCAGCAGCACAAAGCCATGAAATTCAAAGGTGACAGCAAGTAAGCGCGAAAGATCGCGTCGATTGGCAGTAAGACAACAAGGAAGACGAGCTACTTATGTACATATGTTTGTATACATATATGCAGCAGCAGTTGACAGCTGTCAGCTATTTGCAATAACAGGCTTGCACTGTTCCAGCTGCTTTCCAATGCAACTAACTCGCCTCCTAGCGGCTAAGCATGCGTGCTTGCATTCCAGATTAGATATATGTATGTATGTACATATCTATTTTTAGCTCACTTCAAAAGTGATATTGCAAATTATTTTCTTTTAATTGCAAATCGCACACTCATTGCGTACATAAATAAAAATGTGTATTTCCTCTACTTAGGTTTGTATGCAACTGCCCACTTCTTGACTCGCCCATTCACTCGCCTGCCGGCAGTCCAGTCAGCTGTACTTACTGTCTGGGCGCTGCTGACGAATTGTCTGCCTGCCTTTTGCCGTTAATTATTATTCAATCAACGCTTAACACGCGACTTGACGACGCTTTCATTTCGTTTGAGGTTTACAGTGTTTTTTTTTCTTTCTTTCTTTCTATCAAATGCAATGCCTATAAAACTCCAACGACACTGCTACAATTACTATTTTATGAGTACTTTTGTTGTAAACGTAAAAAATTTCTCGTCTGTTAACCTATTTTTGGTTTTAATCGTTCATTATTGGAAAACGAATGAGAAAGTGCCTTATTTGAATAAATGCAATGTAACAATGTAAGGCAAGTAAAAATTTTATGTACATAGTACATAGTATTCATTATCACAGTTTTACTTAAATATAATCACCTCGAACACATTAAGATACTGATAAATTACTTATTACTTAGCTCATTAAGTTCCTTAATTTATTTTAAATGACAACCGCATTTTTTCGCATTTTTTTCTTCGTTCAGTATATGTATCTACATATGTATGTATTTACTTTAATGACTTTTCAATGTACATATGTCAATGAATATTAAAAAAAAAAATTGCTACCATTTATTTATAATCCTAATTATAAGTTATTTTATGGATCGCTGGACATTCCATTGATTTTGTAAATTGAAATTAAAACTTACGAAAATAATTATCATTCAATAAATGCCAATTCTTTTAGATTTTGGGCCGTTAAAATCAAACTTGGGGACTTGTTGGGATCATTTCCAAACCGTTTCCAGACCTGTTCAGGACCACTTCGGTATTGGTTCACGACTTTTTGAGGTCCATTCTGGGACTAAATCTGATACATAACGAGACTAGTTCAGGACTATTTCAAAAGCATTTAGGAACTATTTCGGTATCATTTTTAAACTAGTTCAGTACCATTTTGAGGCTAGTACAGCACTGTTTTAGAACCATTTTGGAACTAGTTCTGAATCAATTTGGGACTAATAAGAGATCATTTCAGGACAAGCTCACGGCTTTTTCGACCGCTTCGGCGAATGTTCAGGACTTTTTTAGGACCATTTCTGACTAGACCGGGGTCGTTTCATGACCTATTCCGGACCTTTTTGGAGCTATTTAAGGACCATTTTGGCAATATTTGTAGACCATTTGAGACTAGTTCAGGACTATTTCGGCCCAAGTTCGGGTTCATTCATTCATTAGTGCAGGACTATTTCGGGATAGATTCAGAACCATTTCCGGATAGTTCATGTCTATTTCGTGACTAGTTTGGTATCATTATTGGACTAGTAAGACACCATTTCGGGACCGTTTCATTACTTTCGGAAAAGTTTGCCGACTTTTTCGGTACCACTTCAGGTTAAGAAGAAAAGTCAAACAGTTTAAGATGCAATGGCCTCAACTAGTTGATAACCAAGAAATAACTTGTCTAAGCCCTCTCTAGACAAATTCACGACTGTGCAAACTGCTTAAAGAGGTTGATGACAACCATGTATTTGCTCAGAAGTCTTATCTTAGCATCCTGGCTAAAGAAGAACGCAGTCGCTTAAATACACCACTTGGCGATGGTTCGCCATGAAGTTTCGGTAAGAATGAACTTGTTTACATTTTATTAATATTTTCATTAAACCATGTTTTTTTTAATGTTTTGAATATAATTCTTGCAATTCTTGAAGTAAGACTGTCATCGTTTTTTGACAGCTTTAAATTTATAAAATTTTCTCAAACGGGATCAAGATACTTCTTTTTTCTCTATACTCCTCAAATGCAACCATAAAAGGCAGTACGGAAACACAAATGTCAATAATTATCCAACCTTTAATAATTGAATCGTGAAACATTGAGTAAAATTGAGCTGGTCAAATGCCAGAGCCTTTACAGTTCAGTACGAACTCATAGAAAATCCAAAAAATTCCAAATAAAAGTCTTTCGCTTAAGCCCTGAACACAACAAAAACGACATTAAGCTTTATCTAGATAATCTAAACGCTGTGTTGACAGCGGCATGAATTTTTTGAACGCGGCAGCGACATCACGAATTTGATGGAGTTTGACATAAAATATGGGGGAAGAATCTTATCTGTCGCTAGAAAAATAGAAATAGATCTAATCTGGCCCCAGCTACATTTTTCGCTAGTCGCAGTGTAGCCGTGTCGTCGCCAAAATAATTATCCACTTAAGAGTACGTGTTAAAATAATTTGACAGCTGCAGTGCGTAGCGTGTTTTAAGCTTAACGGTGGATTGACGTGTTGGCTTTTGAGAGGGCTGGTCGTAAGCGTCCAGCGATTGTCGTCACCTTCAAACGCTACATTACATGATTTCAATTTTTTGTAAGCTGCTTTGGTGTATAGCCAGCTCCACCTCTGCTTTACCTCTACTTTTTTTATCTAGCTAAGCTAATGACTTAATATTTTTTGTACTTTTTCTTTTTTTTTCGCCATAAACCACAAATTACAAACAGCAGCGTGCAGTATGAGTACAACAAGTTGCGGCTTAATCGAATATGGCAGTTGACACACATTTTTCGCCACAGCGGTTTAGAGAATTTTTTTTTGTACTTTTTATTTTGTATGTACATACATATTTTTTTATTGTGGCTTTACGCAGGCCCTACGTCATGTTGTCACGCAGCCACCTTGTTGGTGGTCGCAGCAACAGTTGTCGCTTCAAGGCGCCTGCCTGCATATTCAAGCAAGTACAAATGAGTTGACATGCAAATTACAAAATAAAATTTACCCAATGAAAAGAAGAGAGAAAAAAACCAGCATCGAACTACTTAATACATACATAGCTGTAAATGCTTATAGTAAGTGCATATGCTAATTTGTAAGAGCGCACGCGCCCCGCAGTCCTGCAGTCATTGAAGGAATGCCCGGCCATAATTACGGATTATTTAATTCACTTCAGAGCTTTGGTTGCTAATGCGTGTAGTTAAGTATTGTCTACATATAAAACTTTTACATACACATAGATACACACATACACATATAAATACATACATATGTACGCATTTGAAATTTTTCCTATTTCGGTACAAAACTCAGTTAAGGTTAACCGTTCGCCGCCATTTAAGCCACTTTGCCCCCAAAATGGTCGACACCGTTATTTTTTTGGTTAGCGTGACATTGAATCGTGTTGACTTAGAAAATGCCTGCAGCCAACTCGCACTTATTGCTTGTTGTTTCTATGATTTATGGGTGTGCATTACTTAAAAAAAAAGCATTGATTTTTAATTACCAAAGTCAATGTTTGTAAGAAATACATTTGGATTAAGTTGCGTTTCGTTTTTACAGAAGTTGTTTTGCTGGCTAAGAGATAAGAAAGTAATTAGGTGAAGGGCATTGCCAATAAGAGCAGACTATTATATCTGTATTTACATTACATACATGTAGGTAGTACATACG
Source organism: Rhagoletis zephyria (assembly GCF_001687245.7). NCBI lineage: Eukaryota > Metazoa > Arthropoda > Insecta > Diptera > Tephritidae > Rhagoletis > Rhagoletis zephyria. The sequence goes on along the minus strand of NW_016162138.1, from coordinate 18,208 downwards.
CATGTACTAGGTTAGGTTGGAGTGGCAGCACCGCGCAGAGCGCGTAGCACACGAATGCATTTTATATAGCACAAAAAGTCGAGGACGTTCGCCGAGTTCAAGTCTACTAAACAATCTAGAAAGTACTTGTTGAGGAATTGGTTGCGCGTATTGGTCATGGCTCTACATCAATCTTTGCCCAAATTTGCATGGTAGTATGGCAGGAGGTTCCCACAGCCCACCTCGATGAGTTCAGCCTTTAGTTTATGTTTGTAGGAGGTAAGAGATATGCCCGCATTCTGGGCAGTTTTGACCTCGGACATTTCGGTCTCCCTCTTTGCCACCTCGTCGGCTAGGCAGTTGCCAGGAATGTCTTTATGTCCAGAGACCATACAACAGTCAAGGAGCATTTTAACGCCAGCAGGTTGAGAGTCTGCCTGCATTCTATGGCTACTTTGGACGTTGTTCCGTTAGATTTGATAGCAGCCTGGCTGTCGGAATAAATGGCGATAGGCCGTCCTGCGGGGATGAAGGTTATGAGCTACCGAGCCCCCTCCACTATGGCGTTTAAAATTGTTACAACGATCCGGTAAGCGAAAACTGTGGTTTAGCGCGAGTTCGCCGGAAAAAAACCCGCTACACAACTGCTCCCAAAGTATTGCTCGGTAAAGAAAGTCTCGCCTAAATTAAGTTGGAAAAAATAGCGTACTTGGTTTACACTACGTACTAGCTCACTCGGGAGTACCTTGTCATTGCTTGGCATGTGAACAATTAGTACGGTGTTCGATTATTCGCCTTTTTCGAAAACCGACATTATAAAATTAAGAAAAAGTCTGATAATTCGGTTTTATTTCACATATATTTCGGTACTCGAGAAATCAAAATTCCAAAAATCCGCTTAAATAAAAATATTAAAAAAAAGGTGAAACCAATTTGAAAAAACCTGGTCAATCACCTTACTATTGAGCTAGAGAGCATCCAGATCCGGTGTGCCAGGAACTAATTAAATCGCTTTATTTATGCAAACTTTATTTTTTTTTTAAACAAACACATAAACTAATTATTTTCTTAACTGCAAAAGTGATTAGCCTTAAACACATAGTTAAAAAAAAAATATTTCTGGAAAACCAGCTTCAACTTTAAAATAAACATTTTACTTAGAAACCCCCCGTTTCGCTATGAGCCGCAAATCATTTTTACTTATTTTTTTTTAGCTAAAAAGACAGTTAATCTCATTTTAGTCTGATTTTTTGTTTCTAATGAGTTTTAGCAATTAGCACACCTTCTTCAAAAGAGACACAACTCAAAAATCCTATTCGGAAATATACATAACTGCTTGTGGATAGTACAGATTTAATGCATTTAATACAAAAACAGTTATGTATAAACAGTAATTTTCTAGATAGGCAATACAATATTGAAAAATATAAAATTTTTTTTGGAGTTGTGCCTCTTTTGAAGAAAGTGTGCGTAGCTAGCAAGCGCAATAGTAAATTTTGTTGCAAAAAAATGGCAAATGCCGAGCGTTGGTGGGAAAAACAAAAACAAATACATATTGTAGTTAAATAGATAATAGAACAAAGGCTTGCCCATAATTGCTTGTTAAATATTAAGTACACACGCTTTTCAAGTAAATAAAGCAAAAGCATTGCCGTTTAGTGATTTTTAATTGTCCCTCATTTGGGATTTTCGAGGATTGCAATAAGGAAAAGACAAGATTGTTTGCTCACAAAAATTATGAAGCGCGAATGCATTTTTTATTTATGTACATAAAACGTGCATTGAATCATTATTCATAGATTTTAAATCATTTGTACCAGTGCAATAAAAATGTAACTTAAGAAAATGTGAAGCAAAATCCAAACTCAACAGATTGCTAAGTTTTTAAAATTTCTGCTAATTTCTGGGTACAGTTTGAAGTTTATGCAAAGTTGTGCGTTGTTATGCGAAGTATGCATAATCAGACCATAAGAAACGTGCAAAAATAATTATATCAATTTTAATAATTTTTTATTTTTTTTTCAAATATAAAAAGTGTGACCTTTTTTATTTCAATTATTCTCGATTTCTTTTGCTTTAATCTTGTGTTAAAAACAACCTTCGAATAAATATAAATGTTTGCATGAAAGTATTTGTACTTCGTGTTCAAATAGTCTCAGACAGCAAAACAAACGAAACGGAAAATAAACCAAAAACTAAAAAGACAGAGAAAATCGAGATAAACTAAAAAAAAATAAAATAAATCAAGAAAAAAGAAGAAAAAAAGGTAATATGCGCTTGAACTTCAAATTAATGCAATTTGGAAATTCTACACTGACTGATTGTGAGCGGAAAAAGTGAGAGAAAACTTACAAAATAACGCTAAAGTGAGCAATTCTCTTCGATAATGTATTTTTTTTTTTGTTTATGTGATGCACTCATGTAACGGG
>NW_016162138.1:0-15700 GCF_001687245.7 Rhagoletis zephyria | reverse complement strand
TACGTGCGGGGAACGATGAAAACTTCTGTGCGGAGCTGCGGAATTGTACAGCCGTAATGAAAAATCAAGTAGCTAAATTCAATGATTTGCGCTTCGTTGGACGCAGCGGACGTGGTAAGTTGCGGAGTGGGGAATTATTTGTGAACATTATTGTGTGAGGAAATTTATTTTTTATTTTTTTCAATTCCCTGCAAACCAAAGTTCCCGAAATCTTAAGGAAATCGTTAGGAGTATCTCATTTCTGTAACGATTTTTTTACGAGTTTTCAAAGAAAATTATATGAAGTGGATGACACGAACTCGTAAAGAAATTTCTGTACGAAAAATAAAGAAAATTCTGGAAAAACTCTGAAAGATATTCTTCACATAGCACCATTATTTTCGTTGCTTCACAGATTTTCTTCCGTATAATTTCGTAAAAGAATGGAAGTGTGCGTAATTTATTTCATTTTAGAAAATTCGCCAAAAAATCGAATTAAATCTTAACGAATTCTTTAAAATTTCTTTACAATGCAGAATACTCTGAAAAAATGGTTTGCAGGGTTGTTTGAGTGTGAGTAACTAAATATATATATGTATTGTTTATATACAGTGTCCGTTTGAAGTATGAAAATAAAAGTGCTGAGTGCGGCGACTTGTAATGCAAATTGGTCAATTCACGGATTTTTGAAAAAAGTTAATCTTTGTGAAGAACTTATCATCCTTATAGAGCAAGTTATTGAGAGGTATATTTTAAAGTATGAAAAATTAGAAAAATTAACTTTTTATTTGCTACAAAAGATGGCGGTATGAAATAGTTATACTTCATCACACAAAGAAAACAATTTGTCGTTATTATAAATAATAGGTGTTGCATATATGTATATTTTTTTTTGTTGGCAATATTTTTTTTTGTGTTCCTCACGCTACTATGAAAGGAAATTATGGAGAAATATGCGGCAATCGATTACCTTTAATAACCCTGTAGGGAAAATCTCAAGTTTTGAAATAACACAAAAAAAAAAACGCCGATACGCGTGAACTTAATTGTTGGTCGTAGATTATGGATCTATAAACAGTTTTTCCAGATCAGGTAATTTTCCGAAGATATTTTCATTTGTATGAAAAAAATTCAAACTTTAACAAGGAAAAAAACAAAAAAAAAATAATACATTTTGTGTAATTTTTTTCCATTTGTATTAAAGCGTTTTCTTTTTCCAAAAAAACAACCTACAAACGATGAAAACCGATGGATAAATAAACTACTTTTGAATGGTCAAATGAAAATGTGCAAAATTTTTAGTATGAAAATATGAATGAAAATAATGTTACTCATACGCCACAACGTTCATGGCCTTACCTGACATACTCCTACATGGCGTATGAGTAACATTTCACATGTAAATTAACTTTTAACAATGCGAATTTCGAGTTGTAAGCTAACAATTTTTGTTGTTTGCAGTAACGATTGTGCGATTCACTAACTGTGCTGCCGCTAATGGGCACAAATTCGTTGCATATGCCAAGGCGCACGTATGAGCACAAAGTTCACAAGCATTTTATATGGAAGAAAATGCGCAACAGCCCGCACTTTATTATACTAAAATAAAATGGGCTACAAAACTGCAAAGCCGAAAATTTTATAAATATTCTGAATAAAGGGTATGAGTTAAAAGTTTATTTTTGTGAACTTTGTGCAAGCTTTGAAATTTTTATTTATGTGGTTTCTATATTATAAATGAAAATTATTAAAGACACATAAATACACCTAAGTAGCAAACAATATAATTTTGAATTTTGCCGCTTTGTTTTACTGAAAGCTATAAATAAAATGTTTACGAAAAACATTTAACATGAAAAACATTGTTAATATTTTAAAACAAATCACTGTAGGTACATTTCGCACATATCGTCACCCTTGTGACACAAGCATTAATGTGCAAGTTTATCAGTTTTAGAGTTATTGGGGGTTGACTTGATTAACCTTTGGATGTTCTATGTTATACCAAAACCCAAAACACGGAAACGACATATTTTACAGTTTCTATTGCATAAATGTAGAGTTAGGTCTGGTAAAAAAACTTTCAAACATGATTTCCAAAAAATTTATTTTCTACGCATTCATGTTTCTGGCATACGGGGGACGATATGTAATTTTAATTTGCATGTATTGTCAAGACTGGTTTTATTATGCTACTATCATTATAATCAATGCATACTCAGTACCTGTAAAATTAAAAAAAAAAATAGACCTATCACCTTTTAACTTCCAATTATTTTATAATTGTTTTGCGCCCTATTTGAAAATTATACCCGGAACACATGTATACAGTTTTTAAAAAAACTTTTTTTTGTTATATAATTTGTACTAATTTTTTAAATAGTGTATTCTGTAACTTAAATCGTATAAACTCTAGTATAAAACTTTGTGAAATATTTAAAAAAACTCAAAAACTTTCGTAAAACTTCAAGTTTTTATCAGCATAATAAAAAAATTAAGTACCTATGCAGTTTCGTAGTCCATTAAATTTTAATGCAATCACAATCTGAATTAAAATATCGATTACTATATCGATAAGTTCCGAAGAAATCAATGGCAAAATCGATAAAAAATATCGGTAATAAAATCGATAAAAAGTTCCATAATAAAATGTTAGTACAATAACAATATCGATAAAAATATCGATTGCTATATCAATAATCAATAAGTTCCTAAAAAATCGATAGCGAAATCGATAACAATATCGATAATAAAAAAATTAATATAACTGCAAGTTTCGGGAATCCCGAACATCTTAAAGTCCCGAAATAGTTTCCAGATTGAGTCTCCGTGTCTCTATCTACATGTATACTTTTCTCTATAATTGCCTTTATTTTAATTTTTCTTCCTCTACATTTATCTTTGCTTTTATCGGTATCCTCATCCTCATCCTCATCTTTTTCTTTATATTTATCATTGTTTTTACATTTATGCTTTTAATTTTCTTCATCTACATATTCCCCTTCACCTTTGCCCTTATGTAAGTAAAGCATTTAAATTTACCTTGATCTTAATTTTTGCCTTTACCTTTACACAAGTTTGTTTTTGTTTTTATTTTTACCTTTGTCTTTATTCTTTCTTGAATTGGTCTTTTTCTAAGTGTTATTTTTTAACCGTTTATTAGGAAGTTTTTGTTAAATTAATACCATTTTCATATACTCCATAAGCACTTGCTTCAGCCTCAACCTTTCCGTGTGCAGCTTCCGTGTAAAATTTCCGTTGAATTAGCGTTTTAAAAGCGTAGCGAAAAGTGAGGATTTTATTCTTGTTAACTTGGGATTTTCCAAAAAATTATGTACCACCATTGGGCTGCATATGAACTAAGAGCTACATACGCTGCTGTCTATGTAGTAGTGACTTTATAAATTCATTTGATATTCTCAATATTATCTAAAATATATAATCTGGCGAAGATCGTGCCTTAGTTGCCTTGTGGAAGAATCATGTTTAATAGGAACTCTCCTTGTCACATTTTCATCTTCAAAAATTGCAACTAAAACGATGTTAGTAATTATAGGCCTATCTCAAAGTGGCCAACTGATTTGAAGCTTTTTGAAAGCATTATAAAAAAACTATTTTTAATTATTAAATATTCGCTCTGTTCGAATCAACATGAATTTTTCTAGTACAGATCCACTATAAGAAACCTCTTTACTGATGATTGCTTTATCACGTTTCAGAATGGCTACCAGGTCGACTTCTTTAAAGAGTTCGACAGGGTATCTCATAAAATTTTAGTTGCGAAACTTGCCCATCTAGGATTTCATTTTGTGATATTACAGCGCATTAAATCTTATTTAGTAAAGAGGAAAATGCCCGTTGTTTGGATGGGGTTTACTCCAAGGGAGAATTTTAGTTCCTCTATTTTGCATTTTATATATAAAAGACATCAAATCATGCCATCCATCTGCTAATTTTCTTCTAAATGAAAATTTCGGTTTGTATGGCAGGTGCCACGCCTCCTTTTCCAATAAACGCCAAATATACTTTATACGATGGATATGAATATGCTCTCTAATTTTTTGAACTGACTTCGATTTCTCTTTGGCAAGGACTACAATTCGTAATATCATTAATGCTTATCTCTGTAATAATCCTTAACTCGATGGTTTAACAATTATACAAAATTTTTAAATTTCAATCTTAGACAAAAAACGGATGTAAAATTTTTAGTCACTGTACAAATAGGGAGCGCATTTATTTTTAACACTTGATCAGCAAAATTTCTTGGCTGTTGTCAGCCCATTTACTGCTTCTTGCCAATTCATCACGAGCTGCTGCTCAACTTGACAGCGAGGCTGCCTAGTTGCGTAAATTGATTTCTTTTTTCGTACAATTTCTTTCAAACTCCAAAACTCAAATGGGGAGTGACGAAAAAATGACGATTGAAGTTAAGCATACTGTCCAAAAACAAAACCAAAAAAAAGAACAAGACAAACCGAACCGTCTTATTGGTTAGGAATGAGAATGGTGGAGTGTACAAAGTGAAAGCAAAGAAAATCACTAAACAGAAAATTAAATCACCGTAACTGTTTATTTTGAGCTCCACAAAGTACCTGCACGCAACACAAAAAAAAAGTACTGGCTTGGGTTTCTTTTCAGAGCTCTGATTTTTTCTTAGCGAAATGCTGAAGTTTCTTTTTAATTTTGGGGTAGCGAACGCCGTCTCTTTGGCCGTTAAGCGAATGGTCAGGGTTGAATGCTAGAAAGTAGATTATTTGTGTGGCGTTTGACAATTTGCTCATTAAGCAATGTCGGCTCGCCAAGCGAGTATTTTTTTTTTTGTAATCCCATTCCAGGCCACCATTTTTAATGTCTTTGCAAATGCCGAGTGACATTTTAAATGTTGCGCCAAGTGGTAGATAATGCCCTAGGATTTGCTAGCAAATAAGCTTTTTCGCTTTTACAGATTTGCATTTTTCAAGTTCTCAAAGAGGGCGCCGTGGGGGAGGTTTGCTTTTTTTGCTTAATTTTTATTTTTTTGGGACCTTTCTTTATTTATTTACTATGGGATTTGTTAGCAAAAAGTTGCCAACAAATGAATTTAAATTGGATGCTGGTTATAATCAAATCTAAACCCTTTCCGTGCTTTCCGTCCTTTCCGACAACGCAAGTACTTTTGCATATTTACAAAAGGATTACTAGGGTCAGTGACATTTACGCGCATTCCTTTAATGACAAGGAAATACATTATAAGACATCCTTTTAGTTTGCAAACAAAGAACAACTTTGCATATAACATCAGCCATTTTTAATGCACAAATGCTAAGCTTTTAGATTATACGCTCATTTCGAAAATTGTTTATTAAGGATTTTAAGGATATTGGTCTGCTAAAATTCTAAGTACCCAAAAAATATATTTATACTTGCCGCATTGTTACTACTGCAGCACTTACTAAATATTTATGTATGTAGCATGCATGGGGCCTTGTAGTGAACTGTAGCAGGTGTTGACCAACAGCTTGAGTGGTTGGTATTAGTTAATTTCGAAGTATGACCAACCTAAATCGTCGTCAAAGGGATAATAAATAATTTTATGCACTTTTGAACTAAACTAATTTCCATTAGATCAACCATTCCATTGTATGTTGAGCGATAGTGCATTTGGAAGTTAGTGCATTAGTAATTAATTAACAACATTCCACTAAGCTTACATACGTTTGTGCTAAAATCCTTCCTCACCGCCAGCTTAGTTATTTGCTTTCGTGGATTTCTGACGAACTGAATGCAAGCATCTAGGTGCTGTCTAATTTTAATTAATTTTATTTTACAAGCTAATGATAATGATGGCTTATGTATGTATGCACTTTGTATGTATGTGTGGTCGCAAGGTTATAAGTACACTTAGATTTGCATATACATACATATTGTATTGTACATAGTGCTGAGGGTCTATTAAAGGGTGGGCTAAAATTTTCAGTGGCGCCTAGTATAGTGAGTCAAACTCTTTGGTCATTCATAACACCCGTGCTGGTAAATGACGCAGAAGCATGGACGATTACTAGATCCTACGAGGCGGCCCTTGTTTTACGGGTTTTTGCACGCTGGCGAAGGCGAATATCGACAATGAGCTTTATGAGCTTTCGAATGGACAGAAACGCTCCGGCTCTGAAAGTATTCAACGCGGATCGCGATGCTGGTAACGGAGGAGGAGGAAGGCCTTCTCTACGTTCTCTACAAGGACGAAACTATTTAATCAAATACACTTTGATGAATTTCTACACCCAATTTTATCTAGGGGCTATTCGACCACTGATTACGAATCTGAAGTCATTTACCAAAAATTCAAATGGCGAATCCAATATGGCTGACGAAAAATTTAAAAAGTCTTTACCATTCTTATATGAAAAATTTACGATTACAAATTTCGGTATTTCGGTAACAGAACAGGCTTTAGCACAAATGCAAAAATTTGGCACATAACCTGTTACTTTTTTTTTTACTTTTTCTTCTGTTAAAGTTAGATTTTTTTGCATTTTTTCATTAAAAACTAAAAAAAAAAGCTGGTATGATTAATTAATTGGTCAGAAACTATAAGCCCTATCGGAAAGTGATGTACATACGGTTTATGGAGAATTTCATTGGCTTCCATTTGCCGTATATATATATATTAAGATTTTTAAATTTGTTCGTAAGATATACGGGATTAAACGGAACTAATTTTTGCTTTCAGCTGAATAACGGTTAATTGCAAATATCTCGAAAACGTATCCAAAGAAAAAAAATTAACCCCGTTTTCGGAATCACCGAGCAATTCTACATTGGAATCGGATAGTGGCATCCAGAGAAAATTTTTTTGTTGTAAACCAGTGTAATAAATATTTTTTATAAAAATCTACCTCATTATACACACAACACCATACGATAGTAAATTTTAAACACAAAAATCAATATATTCGCGAAACCATGGGCCAAATATAGTAAAATTGCGTTTTTAGTTTTTCACTCTAACGTCAGTAATTCAGAAATGATTTAAAAAATTTAGCGAATTGTGCTTAGAGAAGAAGTACGGGTATCAAATTAAAAAGAAAATTCTGCAGAATTTAATTAGAATTTAATTTTGATGTAAAAGGACTGGTAAGTATTGAAAATGTCCTTCTAAAATTTTATCCTTGAAATTTAGCAATATTTGTTTTTGAAAAAATTATATGTTAAAAACTTATATAAAATTATCAGCTTAAAAAATTACCTATTCGGCCTTGTGAATCCAAAAAAATTAAATTTTTTTTTAAATTCTAAAGAAATTTCCTCTTTCATTTGGTACCCATCTTTTTATCCTACATTGCAATGAATTTTCTAAATAATTTTTGGAATTAATCATATCTTTGAAATTACAAAGTCCTTTAAAATAAAACCTGACGTCAGAGAAAAAAATAAAAACGCGACTTTGAATAAAAAAGTAGGAGAGCTAGAAGCAATTTTTCGATTTAAGTTGTTGAAAAGTAATGAATATCTTAATCACGGGACAAATCCCGGGATTGTGATAATGATATCGTGAAAATCCCGGGGTCACAAAAAGCGAAAAAATTAACATCCCTAGAATACACACATTTTTACTGTTATTTCATTTTATTTTACCTTAGTTCTAAGTATTGCGAATTCATTGATAAATCCACCCTCGAAACGAAGGGATTTGTTTTCCTCATTACATTGTAACCTAAACTTACATATTTTTAATAAAATTAGCTGGGGAAATACTCTATAAAAAAATTGGCCACTAATGGGTTAAAATATGGTCACCAATGCGTTGAGTTAAAGTCGTAAATGGGTTAATCTATTCATAATTTGCGTAATAATAAAATCAAATTAACTTAACATAAGACATTACAAAAAATTGGCTCACCTATGGGTTAACGCATAATCAATAATGAGTTGGGCCATCAAAAATTTACTCTTAAAAAGTAGTTCAAGCGAGTCCAAAGGAAATAAAATGATTTCAGAATTTTGAGAACCCGCTTAAGTATATGGGCGAGCCGTTGTGGCCATGGCGGCTTGACATTCTCCGTAATACCACCTATTTCTGCGAGCCTGCAAAAATGCAATTACACACTCTCTCCACGATGCTACGTGCGATATCATAATCATTGCAAACATCTTTTTCATCCAGACATTAAATCCACCTAACCTCTGCCAAATTCTCGCAGTAAAGTTATACCCACCCTTTATAAATACTTGAAAGTTCAAGGCACATATGTACATATATGTTTATACATATGTACGTAAATGTAAGTAAACGGACGTATGCTCATTCGACCGGAAATGCATAATCCCATGAACAGCAACAACAGCTAATGAATTGCTATGTAACTAAGTAACTGCTTATGTTCAATCTGTGTAACTAATACACTTGCTGGACAAATACTCGAGTGCATGTGGGCTTAATAACGCCCCTCTTTGCCATTACACTCCAAAGCTACATATATGCCAGTGCTATATGCTCCTTAGAGTGCTGTCCATTTCGGAGATTGGGAGCGTCGTCGCCATTACAAAGCACTTAAGTTGATCTGCATTCCGTTGCATCTTTGCATTTTCTAGTACCTTCTGCGTTTTGTGGGGATTTTGAGTATTACACGGTCAACTCGCCATTTGCCACTTACGGCTTGCTCATTCCTTCACGCTACGCCATCGATATATGTATGTATGTACAAAAGCTCTCACTCACATGCAGCTTGCACAACATGGAGTGCACCAAAAACAACAACAAAAGAGAGTTAGTTCTTGGTATATCAACTGTATTTAATCACTTCAAGTAATCATAGGCGTCGTTGTAATTATTATGTAGTATGCACACTTTATGTGTAGATACATATATCTATACTTATATATATACTTAACAAATTGGTTTTGTTGCTGTTAAGCGATAAATACTTATCGATTAACATGCAACAAATGCAGTTGGAAAATTGCTTGCCCTGCCATGAGTGCCAATGAAAGTGGAAATCTTGTAATATGCATTCTGTTCTAATGCGAATTAAAATAGATATTTATATACGTACATATGTGCTCATGAATGCACACTAGGGTGGTTCAAGAAGGCATTGTAAAAATTTTTTCGTGAAAAAAAGCAAGAATCCCCCAAAATTTGTTCTAATGCCAAAACAAGCAAATGCATTTTTTTCGAGAATTTTAATATAGGCACGTGCCACAGAGCGCCTAAATTTTTCCCAGTAAAATATTTTGGAAAAATCAACTTCATTAGAAAGGGTTTTAAAAAAGTGAACATTAAATTCTCAAGTAATTTAACCTAAATATATAACTTTAAATTATGAGCACATGGACCCCGTACAGTACAACCCCAGTACAACCCCAAAGCGCTCGGTGCTCGGCGGTATGTGTTAATATTAAAATTTTCAAAAAAAAACCTACTTACTTTTTTGGCATTACAACAAAATTTGGGGGTTTCTTGCTCTTTTCCAGGAACAAATTTTTTTTGTGCCACCCGAATGCACATCCAAGTGTAAGTGTAAGAGTGGGAAAGTGTACAACACGCATGCAATTTAGTAGGCGGCAATTGTGTGGTTGGGAGTGTTGTGTTACTTCTTGCGCAGATTTCTGGTGCAGAAATCAGTGATGCGTTGACAAACGCTTTATTAATATTTGATTATTACGACGATTCCTGGAATTTTAATTGCAGACTTAATTAATTTCATATGATTTCAGTGAATAATAAGCCGTTAAGTTATAACTGGTTGCTGGGAAACTTGAAAGCATTGAAGTGAGCATTTTATTTAACGCCAAACAGGGCCGGATTTACCAATGGGCTGAGCAGGCTGGAGCCTAGGGCGGCAGATTTTAGAGTCGGCAAATTTTGGACCAAAACTTTTTTATAACTTAAAAATTAAAACGCATCCTATTTGAATACCCACATAAATGTTACGAGCATTAGTTTCACGCAAACAATATGTCAACGAAACTTGGTAGCCCTTTAACCAGGGTAGGTTGAGATTGAAAATAGGAATATCGGACAATAACCACGCCCACTTCATATATAACTGTATTTTCGAAAAATGCAAAACTACGATATTTCCGCAAATACTAGATCCAAATTGTTGAAAGTTATGAAATTTTAGGAAAATGGGCGTGGCAACACCCATTTGAGATGAAATGCTGTATCTCTGTAGTCCCTTAACCAATCCCTACCAAACTTGGTGCGTACATTTCTTAGGGCCTGACTAAGAAGACTGTTGAAAATTTTTGAAATCAGACCAGAACCACGCCCACCACCTTGGCACGAAAACAGCAATATGTTGAAAACTTTTGAAATCGGACTAAAAATTCTGCCACGTACCATATAACGGTAAATTTCAGAAATACGAAAATATAGACAAATTATAGACAAAAACTATACACAAAATTAGGTGATTTAAAGATGGGAGGTGATTTGTAGATAGTTTGTACATGTAAATTTTTAGGTTAGTAGTATTCAGTGTTGCCATTTTAGCCTTTTTGCGGCTAGATTTGGCTTTTTTATTTTCTTTTAGCCAGAAAATTTGAATTGAGCATCTAGCCTTTTGTAGCTTTTAAATTATTTCCATTGAAAATGTTCTAAATGCTGTAAAATGAAATGTAGTATTTGATTATTTAAACCATGAAAAATATTGATTTGATGGTAATGAAATAAATGCCATAGAAATGCAAGGGAAAAAATTACACTTATATCAGTGCAGCAATTTACAGTCTACTGTAGAATTTTGGGCAGAGGTTCGTGAATTTAAACATATTTTGACGAAAATCCTCTTTCTGCTTCTGGTAGTTTAATTAGTGTAATTTTAAGTATTAGACATGGCCTGCAGAAGGAAGAAAAGTGTTGTTATGATTTCGCAATTGAAAATGATCCCGTTCTCTCGAGTTATGTTCTCTTGCTCTAACGACACAAACAAACGTGTTGTCGTCTTCCGAGTGGGTTCACACTTAGCCTTTTCTTAGCCTTAAGCGATTTTTGATTTAGCCTTTTCCAGCCATTTTATTTTGCCTAATTATTTCTTACTTTCAAAAAGTTCTGGCAACACTGGTAGTATTAAGGTACACCCTACCCCACCTTATTAGCTCTTAGTTTCTACATAATTGAACTTTATTAGCTCAGAAATAAACTCAAAACCTTTTTCTTATGCAATCTTCATTCAATTGTTGGGTTCCAAAAGTAATCTAGTAAACAGTCAAACTAATTACGAGAATATAGTTGTGTAATTACCATGATAGTGCACAAATCCTAAAGTTACAATTTCATTGAAAACGAATTTGCAATTTATATGATTGTGACTAGGGTATCGAATTGCAGAAGTCAGTAGGGCGGCAAAATTTGAGTAGCCTGCTCAAGGTAAATCCGGCACTGATTAGATCTATGGCTTATGTATATGTACGTATGGGTACTTATTGTAATGTTAAATAATAAATTTCACTATCAATATTACAAAAAAAAAATATTTATCAATTAAGGCTATCCAAGTGATCCAAACCTTAAGAACTTTAAAAAGTATATGCACGCCTAGCAAAGCCCAGTAAACCTGGTACTTAAGTACCAAACCCAATCTATCCTAGATACTGCTTGGGTGTTAAGTTTCTTTGGAATAGCTAACGTACTGTACTTAGGGATGTCGGAAAAGCATCGAAAATATCGATGTTTTGCTTCGATGCATCGAAAATTTCCCACTCGATGTATAAATAGTCGATGTATCGATGCATCGTTGTTTTTTGAAAACTGACATCTGACCGTCGTTCAAGTTTTTCTATTTTACAAAAAGGAGAAGTGACTCTGACCAAAAAAATGAAACGGCTCCAAAAAGTTCCATTCGAAATTTTGCTAATAACAAATTTTGTTTTGTAACATTATCTGACAAATCCTATGCAAATCGCTGCATCGATATATGTTCTTCTATGCATCGAATCAAAGAAAAATATCGATGTATTTTTGCCACTGACATCCCTAACTCTACTTGAAGTAAAGAAACGTGATGAAAATTTTAAGACGTCACGATATTTCAACTAAGACTGCAACGTGCCTCTTATTTCATAAGTGATAAAAGAAAAATGTTTCTAGACTCCATTAAAAAACTTTGAATCACAAATTATCACCCCAACTTTTAGTTAACAAACCAAAATAAGCTGGACAAATAAACAAGCAAAAATAAACAAACAAATGAGAAAGGCCAAATTTGAATCAAAAGTTAAAATGAGCACGAAATCAGCAAAGAAATTTACGACACAAAGAAACATACAAATTTGCATACAATGAAGCGAATATAGAAAAAAAAAAAACAAATTAAAGCAGGTGAGTTGAACGCGACGAGCGGCAGAATATTTCCCGCAGCAACCACTCGAAATGCCAAAGATTTTCCGCCGTACAACCAACAGCAAGACGTACCAAGAAACATAAAAAAAAAAAACAAGAAACACATGATAAAGTGGACGCACGCGAGCATGAAAAGGCGAGTAAGGAGCATGGTTGCCATGAAAAATATATTGAGGTGGATAAGTATTTGCATACAGCTGTAGATACATGCGTACATATATAATCAAAAGTTTGAAAAAAGAAGTAAGTAAAGAAAAATTTCCGTACATAAAAATAATAATGAACGCGAAAAGGGAATATTAAATTTTTAATGAAGTTTAATGGATACCGGAAGCTTTAAACGAAGTCAGGAGCAAGCCAAGCTAGCCAAGTATGGTTAAATTGGAGAGCCAGCAGGAAAATACAAAGCACTGTGCCGAGAGCGATAAGTTAAAAGGCGGAAGTCGTCGGCCAAAAAGGAAAAAAAAAATAATAAGGAAAGTATATGTTGCTAAAGAAAAAAAAATAAATAAATAAGTGGACGAAATGAAAAGAAAAAACAAGAATAAAAAGAAGCAAAGCCAATGCTAGAAAGATGAAGGAAAATTATAAGGCAGAAAAGTAGCAAAGCGGAAAGCAGCGGCTTATATAAATAAACAGAATGTCGAATATACTATACTTATTTAGAAAGAGGGTAGCGAAAGGAGCGCTATGGCCTAAGTGGCAGGTGTGTCTTAAGTGGTTGTTAGGTTGCTAGTCAGTTTACGCGCTGCCTCTTGTACCCATGAGTATGCTGGCATTGTATTTTAATCGAGTGGGTAGTGAATTTTTTATTTTTGTTTTTGTTAATGGAGTGTGAGTAAATTTTTCTTCGATTTTTAGCTAATTGCGAATATTATGGAGTTAATTGGGAGTGATTTACGGCCAAACACACTTTGTTTAATTTTTTAAATTTGTTTTTTTTTTTTTGGAACAATATACTCTAAATAAAATGTCCGTATTTGTGAGTAGTTGTTTTTGCAAACTCTTCAATTTGACTTTTATTTTTTTTCTGACGGTTTATTATTTTCGTATTTTCTTTTCTTTCATAATTTTGTTTTAGAACACGAAGATGAATACTAAAGCATAGACTAAGCAAAATACAAATACGAAGAGCAACCGAAGGCGAATTCGAAAACCAATACGACGACTATGATGAACACGAGGATGAAGACGGATACGAGTAAGAGTAGGATGGCGAATATAAGAGCAAATACGAGTAGGAACGCGAATACGAAGAAAAATAAGACAACCCGTATGGATATGAAGACAAACACAAATAATGATATGACAACGAAGACAAACTTAGGCGTATCTATATGAACACAAATAAGAACACGAAGACGAACATGAATACGAACATGAATATGAAAGCGAATACGAAGACGAAGACAAAGACAAAGACGAGGTCCAATACGAATACGTATACCAAACGAAGGCGAATATTAAGACGAATTCGGAGACTAAGTCGAATTCGAATACGACGACGAAGGTGATACGCATATCAAGCTGAATTGGAATGCGAAGATGAATACAAAGACAATGCTGAAACGAATACTAATACGGATATATTCCGAAGACGAATACGAAGACAGTGAGTAAAACGAACACGAAGGTGAACGCGAGTACTAATACGAAGTCGTATGCATATGAAGACAGCGACTAAAACGAATATTACGTAACAAGGCAACTTTAATAAAACAACAACCTTTACCAGATTTTGTTTTTAATTTTTTTCTGCTCATTGCCTTTACACATAGCCGCCTACGCTATGAAAGGCAAATAAAACAAGAACCTACACCAACATTTTTTGCCATTTTTCTCTCAGCTTTTTAAGGTTACGCCATTTATTCACTCTACTGGTTCATAGGTCCTCCCCCATTTGGCCTTTCCTTTGTGTTCGCGTGCGTCCTTGCTTTCAGCAGCGCAATATGCGATTGTCTGAAGCAAATGGAAAAAGTCATACGAAAGTGGGTCATCTTGTCTAAAACCGTTTATGATCTCGAACGGAACAGAAAGGTCCTTCACATTTTCCACAGGAGCTAAAAATTGCGCTCAACGTTTTAGCTGTATCTTTCGACGCTGTATTTGGTAAATAGGTGAAAAATCAGCAATAAAAGGCGTCTTCATCAGGAGGCCTTTGCGTTTAACTGTAAGCCAAAGGTGCGCTTTCGATTCTGTAGAAAAGTCGTCTGCATAATTGCTACCCCTCGTTTGAGTCAAAGATGCTGCTCTCTTAGAGGTCTGCCCTATATACCATCGCCGTGTCCGAATAACTGATGGTTATGTCAGGGGACCCAGGATTTGGTCGTGCATTGGATTTGGGCTCCCACCACACAAAAAAACAAACAAATGTAATACAAAATACGAAAAAAATGCCTCAGATTAGAACTCCTACTTTTGATGACATCAATGAAAAATATGGATTCTGATGTGAGAGCATGCATTTAGAATGTCTGGGCTATATAGGCGAGTAGTGCATCTGCTTGGCTCGTTGATATCCTCAAGAAGACTAAGACTGCCTTCACCGCTATACAAGAAGAAATGCGTTGGATAGGTAAAAATCAGATGCAAAATAGACTCGTCACCAACTGCATCAAACAGATATTCTTAAGCAGTCATGAAAGTATTTAATGCGTGTCGTTGATGGTAGCAGAAGAGAAGAAAAACCTTCAGCAGTTACCATCTCTGCATGGCTGTAAGCCATGTAAGGCTGAGCAAGATTTGATGTACCTTCAACTTATTACTTTAATTAGTTCTGGTAAGAGGGAAATTTTAAAATACAGTGTCCTTTTGAATAAAATATCTATTTTTGACAAAAAAGCATTTTATTTCTAGACATAGTCTCTTTCTAGTTCGATACATTTAGTTTCGCGTTTTTTCAATTTTCTAATTCCTTCCAAAATAATAGATTTTCAAGGTTCTCAAAATAAGCCCTTTTTTCCGTGGTGAGCTCTTCATTCGACCCAAATCTTTTATCGCCCAGCCATTTGAGTCAAACAAAAAATATTCGCTGGGAGCTAAATCCGGTGAATAAGGTGGATGGTGACTCCCACGTGTGCACCCATGCATAGTCTTACTTTTGGAACAGCTCTTTTTTCTTGGCCAAATGTGGTCCGTTTTGCTTCAAATCAATATCGAATCTGTCCAAAAGCTCTGATTAATAATCGCAAATGATAGTTTTGCCCTATTTAAGGCAGTCGATGTGAATGACGCCGTGTGCATCCCAAAAGACAGTGGCCATCATGATTCAATAATACAAGGTTCGATAAACTGACAGTTGTCTCTCTCGCACCGCTCCCTTAGCAGTGGCACCGTGTTGCAAATTTACATGGAAACAGTGTAGCTTTGGGTGAAATAAAAGTATAAGCTTTT
>NW_016162137.1:19555-45431 GCF_001687245.7 Rhagoletis zephyria | reverse complement strand
GTGCATAAATAATGCAGAACATTGTGCATTGCCGGCAATGGAAGGAAGCACTAGCAGCAGCAGCAGCAGCAGCAGCGATGTCGTCAATTATGCAAGCGACTTGAGAAGCTGCACGCTTGTCTTACACATGTCTAAATATTTTGTATGGGTACAGGTACAGGCACTCAGTTAGGGGATATACTCAGGAGTATGGCATATGGATACTCATAAATGCATTGCACCGCAGCGGTTACTCAAGCAATTGCTTGAGATTTGATGGACTTATTTAAGTGAAGATGTGTACAACACACTCATCCGCGTGCATACTAATACCAACCAATCAGGACATGTGCTGCTCATTTCGCAGATTAGAAACGTGTTTGGAAAGTGAACGAGATATATTTTTTTTTGCGTTTCAGAGCAAAAGGTTCAACGCATGCAACTCAAATGTAAATCTGCGCAACTCATTCGCCTGCCAACTTAAGTAAAGTGATGTGAGTAGTTGCGGGCACATACTACTTACATAACTGTTGTTCTTACACATGCACTCTTTCGCAGATTAATTACGCTTTCAGCATAAAATTGCCAGTACCGAGCGCACAGCAGCAAATTAAATGTGACCCCAACATTACAGGCAGGCAAACCTCAGCTCGTAATCAAGTAAATTAATAGTGAAATTTTCGCTGAGACTGAAAATGAATGAACCAACTATGCACATAGCATGCAGATGAGTGTTGTGTGCCGAGCGCAGGAGTAATATGTTTTGGCGGTGAAAAGTTAGTGACTACAGCAGGCAAGTTCAAAGCGTTTAATTATAATAATTAAAACTTTCTTGACAGGCATACGCGAAATGTCACGTTCGTAAGCAATGTATGTCGCCTTAAAGTATGCAACAATACGAATAAAAGCGTCTTCTACTTGATTTTGGAGAGCACACAACCAAGCAACTAGCAAATGCAAAGCAAGCAGCCTTGCCGCAGCTCAGCGTAATGGCCACAAATATCTCAACGCATGCAAAGGACGATTGCGAAGGATATAAGTAGGATGATGTTGTTTATTTAGCTGCTAGCGTGCTTGGCAGACTGACTGCAGCAGCATCTTCATTTCTGACCCGTCACACACACATATTAAAAATAATATGCAAAGTGCGGGAACCTGTTGAGATTTTATCAATTCCCCAAGCAAATAACATATTCACATATTGTTGCGTTGATGTTGTTGTTGTTGTCTGTTGTTGTTTTTGCTCCACACGTTTGCCCAGCTAACGGATGAGCGAGCACTAAACAACAGCATATACATCCTTGCGTTTTTAGGCGAGGAGTTGCCGTTTGTGGTAGTGGTCCTTCATGAAGTGGAATGGGTATCCCCAGCAAAGCAACTAACCAACCAACCAACCGATCCAACGCAACGCCACGGCTCCTTTAGTCGGTTTATGCTGCGTACCGCAACATCTTATGATTTATTATCGCCACAGCCAAAGTCATTTGTTGTTTGCCGAATAAAATAACAAAAATTATATATGAAAGCCACGAGCGTATGTGCGGCCGCTTTTGGAACGAGGGAAGGGTGATTGAAATGAAAGTGCGGCTTGTGGTGGTATGAGTTGGTGAAATTAAGGCGAAAATACTCTTTATAACCGCAAGAAGTTGCCAGAAAAATAACTGTATTATTTATGTGAGACTCTACTGAGGGGTAGCTACTTAGCTACGTAGAATTGCGGGTGGGGGCTGCTGCTGCTGCTGCTGCTTTAACAGCAACATTTCAATATTCATATCAATTAATTAACTGGGACATTTGAACATCTTCAGGCGCATATTCATTAAAAAGTTCATATAAATAATTTTATATATCCATAATTACATATATACCAACAAAAAGATATCTAAACACACACGTATGTATGTATGTATATGTAAAAGTATGTGTACATGTATGTATATACATTAATCGTGAATTATACATATGCATGGTATTTCTTAATACCAGCGACCGAATCCAAAAATTATTGCCTTAATTTACAAAGGCATATAAGGATATGAAAACAATCTGCAGACTAAAACATGCTGCTTTCAGGTAGGGGTTCTATCTAGGCTATGCCGACGAGATGGTGATCATTTCCCGAGACAAGTTTCGAGAGCATCCTCTGAGACTTTATTCAAAGTTAGGGCTAATCATAAATACAGCCAAAACCGCCATCACTCCATTTACTAGGAAATAGCCTGAAGTATCAGAGATTAATTTTAGACACGAAACTTCCAAGCTACAACGGCTGGCATGGGCATGCATAATTGGTGTGTTGCACACATGTCCGATCTGGTGCGCCGCCCCTTCGAGGGACTACTTTAGTTTGGGTTCCTCCACTGGCATACATACGGCTTGAAACCACCCATCTTCCGACCGGGATCTCTGCTCCTTTATGGAAATATCTGAGCAACTTTCAAGCGGAAGTTCAACCAACTACCTTTGTGCGGGGGCAATTATAAATAGGGGGTACCAAAGCGAGAGAATCATTATTCTAAGTGACATCCAGGCTCTCATGTCTTTTGAAATCGAATCTTCATTAGTCTTTGAGCGCATTGAGCCGCTTAACTCCCTTGGCAGACACAATTGTATCCATAAGCGTGGGTACCTGAATCCGGGGAAATAGTAACGAGGCGGGTGACTGTCTCGCAATAGAGGCGGCAGTCTTGACTCCAGTTGACCGCGAGCCCTTCTTGGCAGTAGCTCACAATACTATAAAAAAAGGAGCTCAGAAGTGACCTCCCACTAGAGAAGCTAAGAATACTAAGAGGTATCGTTGCAGCCCACTATAGACTAAGAGGACGTCTATATAATCTGGGGATATGGTCAAATGATCTTTGCCGACTCGACAACTCTGGTCCAATTTCTACAAGGTCCGATTCACTCATTCATCCAGAACATCTTCTACTCTGACAAGTGCGGGGTAGAAATGCTAGAAGAATGGGCCTGCCGACCAATGACTTCTACCACAGCTGCCGTAATGAGGAGAAATCACTACCTGGACGAAGGAGGTCAGACTTCAGCTAGGCATTCATTCCGCGCAACTGTGTTGTAAAGAAAGTAGAGACTGGGAAAAAGGCCCAGAGACGTTGTACGCAACATACAAGGTAATTTGCCGTCCGGTTCCGAACTATGTTGGGCCTGTTTGGTGGCCGGGGACTAGTTGGGCGCAGTGGACGAAGCCACAGACTTGTTAGAGGCCACACTATGGACAGCGACAGGATGCCTTCTGATGTTGCCTTAGCACCACCTGCACAACGAGGCCCAAATGCTTCCCGTAAGGAAGCACAACATAATGCTCAGTAAGCAGTTTCTGGTGCGATGTCAGACTCTTGATCGAAGAGGAGCCTCCGCCCAAGCACGTTAGAGAGCACCTATTCGAATACATGGACGCGTTCCAAACATACATTGACCAACCACTGGACCCGACGAGTTACCATCAAGTTATCAACGCATTCATAGGGAGTCGGTCACTACCTACCACGACTCCGACCTATGAATGTCGTGATCGGAGCCCAATCCCCACCTGTAGCAATCACGGAGCTTCAACTGCCAGGAGACCCACGTTACACTGTCCTAGATACGTTCCGGATACTGCAGCAGAGAGCTATCTAAGTGACTGCCCTGCACTATAGGAGACTAGAAGACGTTCACTTCGCTATTACTTCTTTGACTGTCTTGCGGATGTAAGCGCAGAAAACACTCATTAATTTTCGAGTTTTATTAACGAGTTATAAAACTCACCACCCACTTTTGCATCGGCTTAAATTCGCGGTTTTACCCAAAATTTCTTGTCACATTTTTCAATCAGAAATCTGTTTTTTAGCTGCCAATTTTCTTCAAACAAAAATTTCCAATCCTTCAAGTGTAGCAAAACGAAAAAAAAGGTTTAAGAGCTAAACCCTGTTGAGATGATTTGAATTCCCACAACACTTTGTCAATATGCTTAGGAGCTCTAGAAGCTCGCGCAAGCATAACACTTTGCATTCCATTACGGACAAAAACACCACATCCCCTCCTTCTGCCAGATGTACGAGTAATGTACGCAACTTGGCTGGGAATAAAATACTGCATTGTCAACTGATTGAAGAAGCTTCGATAAATTTACAGCTTTGCATGGTAGGGAAAATACATACCGCATAGAAATCCAAGCCAAACTAAAGCCTTTTGTACTCGCGCCGCCTCCTTACATGTATGTATTTGTTTGTGTGTGCATGCGGCGCGTGTTTGTGCATTGTCACAGTTGCCACATTATTGATACTTTCAATAATAGTGGATAATGGTGATAATGTAAATGCGAATGAAGATGGAGTGCTGGTACCTGTGGGTATCAGGCGTTCCTTAGAAGACGAGAAAACAAACACCAACTGCTTTGCTCGCAGAGTGGGTTAAATCCGCTTCTTTGCTTATTTGTGGTGGCATTCATCTTATTGTTTGGCATTTTTTTTATGTCTTCTTGTTATTTGCTCAATGTGACTGGGCGGCTACTTAAGCAAGCACTCAATTTTATTGGCTTCATTGAGAGTTGCCGCGCCGCCGTCGCACACAAAGCTATTCAAAAGCTTTCAATCACAATGGGCGCCCACGCAATTACTCCTACTCATTTTCTATTTGGTGCGCTTTTTAAATCTTACTTCAGTTACAAATTTTGTAATCCATAAAAAAAAATATTTTGAAGTTATTAAAAATGACAGCACATTCCGGCAGAAGGCAAAGTGGGAACCGTTTTGAGCGAATTGTTTGAGTAAATACCAATGTCCTTGTCGTTTAACTGTCTTCCTTCGATTTGCGGGTAGATTTCGCTTGAAAGAGCCTGTAATTGATATGAATGATTTCAATTGTGACTGAGTGTTGCTTTAAAATATAGATTTATTTAGAGCGGAAAGATATTTCAAAAGTTGGAATGCAAAGGTTGCGTTGCTGACTTATTTGTTGGTGGCAGGACATAGAACATGGCAAAGAGAAGTTATGTTTTGATATGCTCGGGAAGAGCAATACAAGCTCGTGAGAGGGTTGTATCCAGTTTCTGGAGGCTTTTAAAGATATTTTCGGGATTATTCAGGAGCTTTTGTGTTTTTTGAGACTTTTCCTTATACATCTTGGGATTAATCAGGAGCTTTTGTGTTTTTGAGACTTTTCAACTTTTTTTATGGTTTTGGGATTTATTTTTTAAACAACATTTCAGATGTGTTTTAAACTTTTTATATTTTCTGTTTTGATTTTTCGACATTTTTCCGAACATTTTCTAGAATTTTTGGAATACTTCCTGGTTCGATTTGTTCGTATGTTTTCGGAATATTTTTGGCAACTCGCTGGATTTTTTGGAGCTTTCAGAATTAAGGTTTGAGGTTTATTTATGAAACCTTTCAGATTTTTTTCGGAAAGTTTTTGGACCTTTTCCGAATATTTTTCGGGAAAGTTCGTAAATGTTTTTTTTTNTCTTCTGAACATTTTTCGAAAATTTCGACCAGAAATTTGGATTTTTTTCCCTACATTTTTCGTATTCTTTTGCGATTTTTTTGAGTTCTTTTGCGATTTGTGAACTCTTTCCGGATTTTTCGGGACCGTCCGGAAAATTTTCGAGATCATTTAATATTCGTGGTATACTTTTCTAAAGTTTTTGGGACTTTTCTCGCCTTGCTGGAATGTTTTCGGCGATTTCGGTGAAAATTCTTCGTGTATTGTTTTTCAGAATCTTTCGTGACCTTCTTTGAAAATTTTCCGGGACGTTTAGGTACGTTTTCGGAACATTCCGTAATTATTCGTTTTTCATTTTTCTATTCATTCAGGAATTTTGCGATATTTTCGGACTTTTTTCGGAAATGTTTGGGATTTCTGACCAGTTTTGGCATTTTTTGGGACTATCCATGAATTTTTCAAGATCATTTAGGCTTCGTGGTTTAATGTTCAGAAATTTTGGGACGCGTTGGAGATATTTTTGGGACTTTCCTGGACTAATTCGAAACTTGTGGGGATGTTTTTGGGAATTTCCAGTTTGCTTCAGGGATTCGGAATCGTTTGAGATTTTTTCAGAACTTTTCTGAATTTTTTTCGGAGTTGTTCGATTTTTTTAGTGACTTTTTGAAAACTTTACAGGTCAGTTAGCCATATTTTCGAAACTTTTAAAGAGGTTCGATATTTGTTCTTCGGAATTCGGTGAGGACGGCAGCATTGATTTAGAGTAGAACTAAACAAAAGGGTAGGTTAGGTTGAAGTCGCTGCCAGTGGCCGAGCAACATATCTAGACCCATAATTATGGGCCCGTTGTGATACCACGCAGATTTGAGGGAACGTCCTAATCAAACCATCGTGTGGAGTTTGCGAAGCATAATTGTTGCCGGCTACATATGTAGGTGGGCTAAACCTTCCAGCAATTCAGAGCCCATGAGTAGTTGTGGGGAATCCCCAACCCTCCAAGGCAAGCTGGCTATGCTATAAGTTTTATGTGTCAGCAATGTCGCTAAAAGTTTAAAAGGTGCTGAAAGCCTGAAAATGCGCTGAGCGCGTGATGTGGAGTTGTAACTTAAAGGTTTCGGTTTGTGGATCTTCTAAATCACCGCCGTTGTTCAGTTAATTAGTAATATTTAAATTATTCACTGCTCATTTTGAGTAAAATCTTTCTCCGCTAGAAAAAGTGATTTAAGCATTTTTATACAGATATTCGCCCTTAGCAAAACAATAACTTGTCCTACATTTACGCACCTTCAACGCTGCCGTCAAACATTGCTGAATGTTAACCTTTTGTCGCGGGTAAGTTGCGAATATTGAACGGACGCAATGTCCAAGCGGTCGACAATGGTTGGTGCGTGGATTTATTAACTGGATTCCATCCATGGCAAGTCAAAGAGTAAATACAAGCTTCGCGATGCACGCGAAGAAAGCCAAAAAGTAA
Source organism: Rhagoletis zephyria (assembly GCF_001687245.7). Classification (NCBI taxonomy): domain Eukaryota; kingdom Metazoa; phylum Arthropoda; class Insecta; order Diptera; family Tephritidae; genus Rhagoletis; species Rhagoletis zephyria. The sequence continues at coordinate 38,539 of NW_016162137.1, read as the reverse complement.
TGCTTACAAAATTTCATTTATTTTCATTTACTGTTTCACATTTCCCACGAGAGGAACGGACACCGAAGTTAACAATTTTTTTTTTGTTACAAACTTTTTTTTGCTATGTCTTGTGCCGTGGAAAAGTCTACGCGTCCACGCTTGGTTGGCGACGTGGAAAAAACTTTTCTTATGCACATTTTATTTACTCACCAGCGTGTAAAAAAGGCGAAAAGAGGACGTGTTCATAATTTTGTTGACTTGTCGTACAGATTGTAATTTTACTACGAAGGGCATTAAATAATTTAATAACAAGCGCAAAAAGTAACCAAATAAAAAAAATATGGGTATTGAAAAGTGCGCAACTTTTGCGCGCGACGCAATTTTTATTGTATTATTGTACTTTTTTCCCACTTTTACCAACCTTTTTTCTTTGCGCTATGCGCGAAAAGAAATATATTTCACTTTTTGATGAATGCTGCTGCACAGAGCGCGCGCGCGCGCGGGGCAAAAGTTGTCAGCGAGTAAAGTTTTAATTCAATTTGCTGAACATTTGTCTGGCTTAATTGGAAAATCGGAGTGAGAGGTTATCGGTGCCCAAAAAAAGGGTTTATTGGTTTACTGCGTGATTAATTCATAATTTTGCCGCAGCTTCAAATCCTTCAACAAAACTCTACGTTGGTTGAAATAATTTTTGGAATATTTGTTAACACATTTTTCTAGCGCCTAACCTTCTTTATGCGCCAGCGTCAATTGCCAGCATCACTTCGCGGCTAAAGTTAAAGTTTTGTCTGTAAATTTGCTGCCAGCCCTATCATTTCCAACGCCTTGCAACATTACACTGCACAACGCTTCCAATTTCTATCCATATTCTTGCCGCAATAAAAAGACGTATCTGAGTACCTTTGGGAAATTTCTTTCAGCCACATTCCATACCAATTTCATTCGTAGTCATATAACACTAATGTGTTTGGCAGTGTGTACGTAAAGTATGAAGTGGGGAAGGGCTGAGAGCGTCAGTTGCCCGTGTAATAATAGCGGTTTGAGTTTATTATTTCTTTGCGCGCAGTGTCAGAGTCGTTTCTTTTAATAAGTGTAAGCAGCTAGATGTATAGGCAACGCCGATAGGGGCGAGAGCGTGCAAGCCAACAAATGAACAACGACGAAAAGTGCGAAAGAGTGCAAACACTGACTGTGGCTAGGGGATCAGCACACACGGTGCACTGCTTCCTAGTGAGAAATTTTGACTGAAAACAAATGATGTCAATAAGACGTTCATACATTTGATGAGAAGGTGTTGATGGACATTCGCCTGGAGGAAGTCGCGACAGAGTTGGTAAAGTGACTGACAACGAACAAATTGCAAAGACTAGAAAGTTCCTGCGCCACTGTATCAATAATGGTTTGCTCCTATGTCCCGGGACCCATATTAGGGTAATTTCGTATTGATCAGAAATATAGACTAGCTCTCTCCTACATTCGTCCACTAGCTGAGATCTGACAGAGTTAGAAGAAAGTGCCTGAATAGCCGGTTGGCTATCCGAGAAGATGTTCACTTGGGTTCTCGTGGACTAATCTTCATATTTTTGTACGAGCAAAGGCAACGTTGAAGAACCTGCATCTGCAACTATCTAACGAGAGAATATCAGAAAGTTCTGAGTGAAGGGCCCTTAACTCTCTTTGTAGAACCGGAAGCATTTTGTGGTGTCAAGAGTCTGCAAGAGATTTCAGACCACATTCTATCTGATGTTTCGAACTGGGTTAGGAAGCCGACCGCAGACGATGGAACGATGAGCTATACAAGCTGTAAAACGACGAGGACATAGTGCAGCGAATTAAAATGCAGCTCCGCTGGTTTGGCCATGCCGTTTGAATGGACACTGACGCTCTAGCTCTGAAAGTATTTAACTCAGACCCCGCTGGTGGTAGCAGAGGAATAGGGAGGGCCCCACAACGATGGCAACGAAGTCAAGCGGAGAAGAACTTGACTTCACTTGGCTTACGTAACAGTGCCACATAAGAAGAAGAAGAATTGGGAAGCCGAAGGCATCTAGATCATTCACGGTTAGAAACTCTCTTTAGGGATACAAAATATCTTTCCGGTACAGTTTACTAGAGCTCTCTGAAAGCATTTCCACTGAACCAACCTGATTTAGGGAAGTGTTTTACGCTTTTCAAGTGTGGTGTTTTCAAGTAGGTTTGAAGCCAGTAAAGAATAGATCTCATTCAGGTGTTCTTGCAGCGTCCTCGAATTTGATAGCCTTCTGGGTTCCATTAGGTAACCCTTTGGTTTCAGGTTTCGTCGCTTTTATTGGAAAGGTAGAATAAGAAGAAGATATTTTTCACTAAGCTGCGACAGTTCTATTTTGGCGATTGCTTTGGACCAGAGGTTTACTCAAACGCATTTGTGGGAAGTATTGACTAAGGAACACAATTCTCAGCTGGGACACTTAATGTACCGTATGTACATTTCTAGGTATGTATATCATCGCATCACTAACAAGAAATTCGTGCGAAATTGCGCTCGTGCATAATTTTTGTAAGCGTGAAAGTTATTATGAGCTTCTATGCTTACCTCCGACTCCAACTACAACTCATCCTCCATCGCAACTGCAACCCTCGCAATCGCATTCATTTGGCTGTCAAACAATCATTACCTATTGCAATCTCAGCCATGTCTTTTACGAGTATGTATGTGCGCTGTGTACTAGGCATCTACATCCCTTCTCCACCAGCTCATCTTACAGTAAACTGCCTACTTGGCTTTCGGCTTGCTCTCTCTTCCGTCCTCGAACATTAATTACAAGTTGATTTGATTTTTTCGCCTTTGCGGTTTGTAATTAAAATTGAATGATTTTCGTTATTTCTTATGAATTTCTAAATAAATATGAATGTGTGTATTTATGGCTCTGTATTTGTGTGTGCTAATGAGTGTGTGTATGCGCTCAATTGCAAGTGCAACTGAGCAGCATCATTTCATTTTGCCAAATTTTACTACACTTCATTATTCACTTCATTTCATTTGTGTGTCAAAGTTAATTATGTGTATTGACAGTGGCTGCGTATAGGTTTGTCTGTGAGTAGATATGTGTGTTTTTGTATGCAGCAAAATTTGTGTGCCCAACAACCTCCTTTTTCATTGTTTACATAAAATCATTGAGGTGTACAAAATTTGCCAAAAGTTTTGCTAAAACAAAAGCACAGCGGTGCGCCAAAATATTTGCCATATATTATTAGCTTTTTCCAAAGCAATAAATCATACTTAAACAAAAGGTAAGCATGGCTTTACTAGTTTTCCCCTGAAATATTTATTTTTTGTTCGAACTTCTTTGTTTATGTTATTGATTAGCCAGATTCTTTGTTTTATGCGAACGCATGCTTTTTTTCTTGATGCTTTAAATTCGTCGATTCGATTACATTTGTCGAAAAATACCAACTTGAAGGTAGTTTGGGGGAGAATATTTATTGGTGAGATTTATTTAGGAGTATTTGCATTCAGTTTACAGCTTTACTACTTTCGAAAGGGGTGGTCCAAGTACGAGCAACTTTTTTCTTAGAAAATCTATCTGCTGAGGTAGCGTTGTGGCATGTCGATACGACACCAACAATGCTAGGACTTCCATTGTTCGTAGTACTCCATTCCGTGGAAGCGCTGCGCGTATTATAGTACTGCTTCACCTTCGTCGTTCCTCCCTTCTGGGACGGACTTCGCCAGCTATCACGAGTCTTCTCTCTCTTGCGCCGTAAGTCAGGACACATATACAGTCGTCGCGGCCATGTCCGCTGACAAATTGAGTATATTAGTAATTAGCTTCCTCGTACTGCAGATACGTGGATTCAAAGTGGTTGTATTTTGCTATTTGCCTTTGGATCAGAGCCAGTCATATTTGGGCCGAACTTCAAAAAATCTGTATCGATGGGTGCCTACCCCACCATATTTCAAGCGGAGATTCATGCAATAAAAAATTTGCTGCATATACTCGAAATATATCTGCATTATGTCAGAGAGTAAGGCAGCCCTACTGGGACTGAAGGCCCAGCAAAATAAATTCTCAGCTAGTATATGATGGGCTTAAACGCTCTTGGAGCCAATAATACACGAAACACATGATAGGCTGACTGCCTAGCGAAACAAGGAGCCACCGCAGTATTTCATGGTCCGAAACCCTTTTGTGTGGTCTTACCAAAGCACACATAAAGGGGATCATAAATAACTGGATAAAAAAATGTTCAACAGACACTGGATGGAATGTCCAGGGCAGAGATAAGCCAAACTATTCATCTGTCCTTTAAAAGTAACTTCAAAAAAACTGCCTAATTTTGTGAAGAGAAGATCGCAAAACTCTCACTGGCCACTACATGGGACCCCAATCCCTTCACTGTTATCTCTGTAAAATTAATCTTTCCGAAACAAACGTCTGTCGATTTTGAGAGTTGGATGAAGAAGCACCATAACACACGCCTACGTTAGGCGTGGACTAGCTCATTTGGGCTGTTATACACATAACCCATTAGAAATTTGAAATAAAACGACCTTGGATGTGCTAGGCTACATTACAAGCTTAGCGGTTAGTGCACTATAGAGCACTTAAGAGATTGCGGTGCATATGGCTAATAATATGCCCATACCGGCGCTGCATAGAGTGGGATTAAGCTCATTTAAGCTTAGTATCCAGCTCTCAAGAAAGCGGTCAAGAAAAAATTGCCATTATTTCGTGTGTGTGCCCAAGAAATTTTAACATCTGATATATCACAGTTTGTTCCATCACTCTTTCCTCAAGAAATAATGGAACAGGCACATATTTATGTTGCTAACATGGGTTGCATTTCGCTCTTTATTCACAAAGAACCTTTAGAAAACCCTATTAGAAAGCGTAGCAAATTTACTCACCGTGTAGTCGGAACCTTAACTTATCTCAATAACAAGACCTATGTGTTTGATGTTCTGCCTCGATTTCATTAACACAGTGGCCACGTTAAATTCTAAAGACTCTAGTTTTTTAGCTCCCAACAACCGCTTATGTTCTTCTCTGCTGACAATAGGCCAACTTTGACCATACGGAGTCGAACTACTAAGATGGTGGCATTCGCTTTCCTTTCTATGTTCATTAAATGCTAAGCGGTGACTAATACAAGTGATAGAACATCAGCGAGATCTTTGAGTTTCGTTTCTGTATGAGGGAGAGTTATAGCTCCCGAAAAAAACCTTTTTTCCCCTACGGTGTTGTACTGAAGAATTCAATAGGAGCGAAAAATGTAAACTACAATGCATACCTGTCCTATGAATACGAGCTTTTATTATTAGGCTCCAGCTAGCTTTTTAGGGCAGTTTCTGTTGTCCAGTTTTGCTTCGTGAGCCGTTGATTTTTACCAAAATGGAATTAGTTTTGTGAAATAGAAATAACCGGATTCCCCCTTTAATGTATTTTGGAACCAATTTCCATCATCCCTTGTCAAATTTGGCTTGCACACGATCCTGAACAGCCCTACTGTGTTGTTTAAGGCAAGGAACTGGCGAATAAATTGACGAACTGCGATTTTTTGGTGCAATAAATTGGACTGAAGCCAATTATAGAGTCTAGCATAGCGGGAACTTTCGGATATATCGGGGATCTCATGAGCAAGACATATGATAACCGTTGGTTAAAAACTGACACTTGCCAATTAATCAAGGGCTTCCTGAAAAGGCAGAAAGGGTGGAGAAGAAATTCCTACTCAGGGAGAGAAGAAGTGGGCTACGAGCCCTGATAGCACTGATTATAGGACACCTCTATTGGGGCTAAATAGGTTACCATGGAGGAAGAGAATAGAACAGAGCCAGCGATCGCCAGACTGAGAGGGTATATTTTTTGGTCGAGTTTATTGAGAATGAGCGGGTTACATTATATTTTATATTAATAAAACAGTCTGATAAGTTTGCAGAGGATCAAAGATGTACCACGACCATCCGTATATCCGCACCCTCTTAATATTTGTCATTTCCGGTCAGTTGTCACGCTTTTATTGATGAAATAAACAAAAAAAAGAGAATAAACAAAAAATATAAAAAACACTTAATTTCAACCATCAATTGGACATTTGGCAAATTTGACGATCAATAGCCATTCCGACACAACTTTGATTAGATGCGAGTACTTTTTTAACCCTTTCGGCGTTAAATGTGATTGTAAATGTGGACAGACGAAAGAACGGACACCTTTGGGTGTTTGCTAACGCCAATCACCCATAAAACCGTTTTGGACAGCTTGCGGACTGGATGAGAGTTGGTTAGATTGGATGGTCGTGACAGAAATGGAGCTAAGTACAGGTGGAGTAACTGCGAGTTACAAAGCAATTCAATTACCAAATTGGAAATAACGGTCATAACAAAGTAAATAAAAGTGCGAGAGAAGCAAATAAAATCTGTTCGAAATGTGGCTATATGTATGCTGTTTTTTGTGGAGTGGGGGAATGGAAATTCCAGTGTTTATCGCTTGACATTTGGTCACAGCATTGTTTGGATGGCGGAAGGATATTGGGCCGATGGAGGGTTGGGGTAGATTGCGGTCAGCACGCAGGTACGCAAGCGATGGCGATTGCTGGTGGTGGACGGCTTTTTGTTGCTTGTGGTGTGTTTTGTTTTGGGTTCAGTGCGAAGAAGCGTGCGTGACGGTCACATGGACATGGGTATGTTTATCTTCGCTGATATGTTTGATTAAGGACCACAAACAAATTGGCACACTTTCTGACCAATGAAAGGCTAATGAAGCAGGCAGTTTTGTAGTTTTTATGCGCACTTTTATGATGGGCAACTTTAATAGAAAGGAGAGGAATAAAATGATGCAAAAATACAGAAAAATAAAAAATTAAATGAAATAAAGTGGAGCGAAACGAAATGGAACGAGATATAATGAAATTGATTGAAATTGGACTGAAACGGAACGAAATGCAAGAAGATGAGCTTAAGCGGAACGAAAACAAATTACCCGAAATAAAATGAAGTGAGAAAGTGGAGCGTAATGAAATTAAGAGGAATGGAATAGAAAAATGGGTGATGAAAGCAATTAAAATGAAATAAAATGGAATAAAATGGAAATGGTAATGAAGTGAACTGATAAGAAATAAATGGGGCGGAATAAATGGAATTAAAGTGTAATGAACTGAATTGGAACGAAAAGAAATGAACTCAGATTAATTGAGATAATATTAAAGGAACTGAGTTAAAATGAAATGAATAGATTTAAAATGAATCGGAATAAAATGAAATGGAATCAAAATGGAATAAAATGAAGAGAAATTAATTAAAATAGTACGAAATGAAATGATCCGGAATGAAATGAAATAAAATGAAATAGAAAGAAATGAAATCAAATGAATGAAATTGAAATACGACGAAATGATATGGAACGAAGTGAGATAAAAAATATTCAATTGAAACACAAATGAAATGAAATGTGATGAGGTAAGGTAAGACAAAATTAAATGATTCGAAATGAGAAAATGGAACAAAATGAAATCAGCGAAATAGAAAAAAAGATTGATGAAAAAATTAAAAAGAAACAAAATTAAATAAAATAGAAACAAAATAAAGGGAATGTAGTGAACTCGAATTAAATGAATGAAATTGAAAGGAATGAAATGAAGTGAAACGAAAAGAAAGTAACGGAAGGAATTGAAATGAAATGAAATAATGTAAAACGAAGTGGAATGAAATGAAACGTACTGAGATAAAATGGAAAAATAAGAATTTCATCTAAATTTGAATGAAATGAAGAGAAACGAATATAAACGATACGAAATGAGATGAGTAGAAAATAAATCAAATAAATTAAAAATTAAATGTAGTGGTTGAGATATGGAAAATAGTGAAATTAAATTGTAGTGAAAGGAATTGAAGTGCAATCAAATAGAGCTAAACGAATTGAAATGGACTGTAATGAGAGTAAATTAAATAGACCGAGATGAAATGGAATAAAATTAAGGAAAACAAAATGAAACAGAGTGAAATAAATAAAATGGGACCAGATGAAAACCTTAAATAAATAATACAAAACAAAATAAAATGAAATGAATGGAAATGAAACGAATGCCAACGAAATTACAGGAAAAAAACGAAACGGTATGCAACGAAATGATATAAATTTTAATAAAAAAAGAAAATAAATTGGGCTTAAAATTTTAAGCAGTAAAAACCAAGCAAATGGAATATTTGTTCACCTTTCCACGGTACTTTAACGCCACTTTAAGCCTCCGCTGCTGCCACATTTTGTGTGTTTTGTGTGACATTACGATGGTGGATGCTCAAAAAGCATAAACACCAAATTTTAGCCGCTTTTATGCACTTCAATTTCAATTGGTTTCGAAAAAGGCGACAGCGGATAAAAAATGATGTTTAGCGCAAGGCGACGTCGTCTGCTCTCAACGATGAATACACTCAAGCACATCGAATAAAACGATGGCAACCACGCATTGCCGCCGCACTTGGCCACGTCTGAACATGCCCACCAAACAACACATTTCGCGTTAAAAATTCATAGCCACAAAATTATTTAAGGTTGCCTGGACGGGCTACGCGCCCGCGTATCCGTAACAGCAGCAGCAGCAACACACCTTGGCATTAATATTTAATCAGTTGGCCGTCGCTGTTGCTGCCGTTATACTCAACGCCATTCAAAACAGCATTTGACTTCTTTAGTCAGCCGACTTGTGCTATTAAGTTATGCCAAAATATCTTCGTTGCCATACTTTTTTTCTATCCCAATCTCCTTCACGCTCACCGATCGACCCCCAATTGTGCAGTTAAGTTGTTGCGGCCGCTGCCAAAGTGACACTTTTTATTGCCTCACCTCCTTCCTAAAAAAAAAAAACTTAGTATGCTCTTTGTGGCTGGCCGGGTTCACATAGTTATAGCCACGAACGGCCTCCGTGATTGTGTGTAAATGTGTATTTCGTACATGTGTTTGGTATGTAATACTTGCAGTTACATATTTCCACATTCCTTTAACTTCCTGCATTTGACTGCAAACTGCCATTTTCGGAAATGTGCCAAAACAATTTGAATGCGAATATTAATTTTTAAAATAATGGTTTTCGTCTTGAAAGTACATATTCAATTTCTTTTTCGATGTAGCATTGGGTTTGCTTTGCTGCTAAGGATTACAGCGCTCACATACGTTGTGCAGTCACGATTTTATCCTCTGACACGTTAGTTTGTATGTGCTTGTGTCGATTTAGTTGATTTTGTCGTTTTGTTGAACCCTTTAAAGTTGATTGAGTCATTTATGTATGTTTTGGCAAATGTTCATTTAATAAAAAGTGCAAATAGGATGGCTAACAGCCACATTAAATTTAATATCAAATTTCAATTTATTATTAAAATTGTGAATGAATAAATGAACTGCATTAAATGTTGTTTATTATAAAATGTAATTAAGAAATAGCAAGTGAGTCCGATCAGATAGCGCCATTGCTCTAAAACGAGCCTCGTGAAAAGTTTCCAAACCAAGAAACGGAGCAGTGAGAGACAAGCCAGCGCTGTACTCCCACGGCCGAGACAACACTGCCTCGTCAGAATGCTGCAAAGATCGCGAAGCCATTATATTTCAGGGACGCACTGTGCGAGTTGAAGCTAAGTAACTGTTTGGTAGACGAATGTGCTGAGAGTCATCCAATATGCCATACTTAGAGCGGTCAAGTACAACCGGGTTAGTGCTGTGAAGCCTTTCTTCGATGGTTGCTCTTTACGACCGGAATTGCTATTCATAATTTCAAGAGTTACTGCAACCGTGGGGTGGATATGGGAGACAATCCCAAAGCTTGCCGACTGGAAAGAAAATGCACTAAGAACTACGGCAAGTGCAGCCCTCTATCTATATCTTGCTGCTACTTCTGCCGATGGACTAGTTGGACAAAAATATAGCATTTAAAACTGCCACGGGCCAGTTTGTGTCCAGATATTAAGCCAACTTGAACACTTTCTGGATGGATAGACTACGTGATCTCGGACTTGTGTTTGAGATGATTGTCAGGGCCACTATTGAGGTGGAAGGTTTGCAAGAGGATGGTTGACTCGGTGTATGGTTACGTCTAAAAATATGGTGAGAAGCTATCTAAATCAGTGGTAGCGTTGGACTTAATACTCGGCCCGTAACCTCTCGAATGCAAGCTACGACATAAAAATACACATCAAAACGCTAGATTACACTGACTTCGTTGGATACATCGATGAAATAACCGCCACTACACTTTTGGTTCTATTGTACCATGTTGACATATGAGCCAGCATCCCAAATACAGAACATAACACGATAATTATATCCTCCATCCAGCAAACCGATCACCTCTGCATATCGAACAATGTCCGAGTGCGCCGTTGCAATCACAAGCGACATGACAGCCACAAACAGGTCAAAGCCTTTGAAAACACAGAAACTTGAAAAGAACCAGAAATGAATACGCATACGTCCAACAGCCAAGAAACAAAACTCTGTATCCTCGTATAGTTGCAAGAGCAGTGGGATAGCGAAAAATGCGGCAGACGAATGGCTAGACTTATACCAATACTAGAACATTTAGAGAAGTTTTATGGAAGTCTTACGTAGACCAAAAGACCTCCAAAGCCTTAATAGCGTTCTGGAAATATAAACGGGTCTTTAGAAATTCTGTGGAATTGCACTTCTATAATAAGACGCATAATCAGCTACGCGTCTGTGGTGTGGTGGAGCCGACTTTCAATCAAAAGTATGGGATGAAATAACTCAGATTTTCTGGATGCTACATCTACAGTCAGCTAATATTTTTATCCGCAGGGAGGCCTTTGTTGAGAAGATATTATTAATGTCGAGTTCCCTGAAGCTGAGTGCTGGCTTAACCCCAATACTGAGCCGGGCTTACATATTGCAGAATCTTTAGTTATGGTTTCCAAACTGGCGTAAGGTCAGTCTTCACTTCCCTTTTTGGGAAAATGGCTTGTTATATCAAGCCGAGGTATTCCCAAAGTCTCGGCTAAACTATGTTAGAAAACATACCAAACTTGTTTCACTCTGGGTTCTAGGTCACTCTGGAGTACCTAGTGATGAAGCATCTGACCATTTGGTGAGTGTTGGCGTAGACCAAGCATTTCTCACTTTTATAGGCAGCCATGACAACCCCATTTGCCTTTCCCGCCTTTAAGGGGATAAGATGGCGGAACACTTTCGGTGTCTCTGCCCCACCTACCTGAGTTTTTTCACCTAATAAACCGCTCAGATTTATTCTTAAAGCAAAACGATTTAAGACAGATAAAAAAGGGAACACGGGACCGGTGTGCAGTCACATACCCCAATGGGAGCTTAGTAAATGCGAAATATTGAAAGCCACTCTAAAGATATGCGGAAATAAGTTCCAAGGTGGGCACAAAAAGGACAAAGTCAGCACGTTGTTGTTCTTATGGTTGTAGCGGCATTACCTAGCCCTACCTAGATCGGATAACTTAATACGGTGCGTGCCATTAATAGCCTAAGTGCTCAACGTTGGGTCCAATGGTTTAATGGTGCATGTCTGGATCTCATCCGTGAGTTCGTATAAATATCGTCTCACATGCCATTTCAGTGAATGTCCGCAGTGCGGTGTTTTGATAGGTCGCGGTGAGGTTTGGTTACTTTATTGTGACTCTGTACTTTACTCACATTTGTGTGTGGATAATAAGATCAAGCTGCCAAAGGATATGACAAACATTTTCGGTCTCTTGAACATCGGTATTGATATGAGTGGTCGTATGAAAATGCGCAAAGATTTTTTGTATGAAAAATGAGCAGGAAAGAATGATACTCATACGCCATGCACACCTGAAAATATCTCGAAAGCTTATCCATAGAATAAAAAATTAACGCGATTTTCGGAATCAGCGAGCAATTCTATATAGGAATTGGATACGTCCGTTGAACATTTTTCCTGAAAACCAGTGTTATTTTTCAGTTTTTGTCTTTTTTAGTGCCTTCTTTTGCTATTTCTAGTGTCTTTTCCTGCCTATTTCGCTAATTTATTTTGCCTTTTCCTGCCTATTTCGTTAATTTATTTTGCTTTTTTTATAGATTTTTAAGTCGTAAAAATCCGTTCCTTGCTAATAAGAGTGTATGCCTATAAATGTGCACTATGAAAAAATAAGAGCTGCAGTGTGAAATCAACTATTTTTGGCAGGTAAATTGATGTTGCGTATTTTAAGGCATCACCAATTTTCATTTAGAACTTTTTGAAGCGAAACGATGCTCAGAATCCCATTGTAGGCCAATCTAGCATCCTTACGTAGTAGCCGTATTCATTTCCGAATCTGTTTGCTGTTTATGCCAGGGAGTTAAAAGTCGGCATTGCAAGAGGATGAAAGCTCAACCCTTGGACGGGCAGTGCGCTGCAGATGACTACAACGTCTGTACCTCATTTATTAACCGTCTAATCCACTGATGGGCCCTGTCTTGCCCGCGGGCAAAGCTCTTTTAAGCTTTCTATAGATTTTGCGTGGCCTCGTGCAGAGTAAAAGCTCTCTCTGCCCTCCGCCGGTCTAATCATGTGCAAATTTTACTCTGCCCCGTCAATAGAAAATGTACAGACAGCTCAAAAAGCTCTGGCCGCGGGCAAAGGCATGCTCAGTACCGATACAAATCGGTGACAGTTTGCTTGAGTGCGTAGCTATTCTAAGCTTTATATGCATTTTTTATAGGCTTGCACAAAGTAAAAGCTCTGTTTGGCCATCAAATTTGCGCGCTTGTATTGGCTATGCGTGCGATCTGTCTTGTATGTCTAAAATCACATAAGCTCCATATGTGTACATGTGAAAGCACAAAAGTTTTTTTCGCGCACGAGCTAAGGGGCTGGGCATACCTGCTCTAAATCAACCAGACGGATAGAGTAACATCTATGCGCTGTCATATAAAATCTGGGTATATAGCTTTAAAAAGCTTCGTGACTCCTCTAAATCGGTGATGGGCACCGCCTTGCCCAAGGGTGCTCTAAATAAATTAGAAAAAACCTTTTTTCTGATCGCTGTTCTAAATAGATAACAGTTGTGCCTTCAAATGAGGGGGTATGCGTTAAAAACAAAAAAAACCTTTGATGTTTTGGGATAGTCTAGTCTATATATGTAATGAAAATAATTTAAAGTTTTAAAAATCGGATTTATATTTCTATTTTCAGAATATTTCAACGCCCTAAAGAGGTAACAATACCTTTCATGGAAGGAGTTAAGAAAAGGACTTATAGTTGAAAACAAGAGTTGTGTCTAAGATTTATACGTTTTTTGCTCAATTAAGTTTCTCTTGCTTTTATATTGACACTGTCACAAATTGAAAATCTATAGCCGACTCAAGTGGAATAGTAGGATTTTTTTATCTGCGATGACTCCTAGTACAATTTTCCGCTAAATTTTTTTTTAAACATTTTTATGGTAGAATTAAGGGATTAAAATGTTTTGCGAAAACATTGGTCACTAAATTTAAGTACAAATCCTATTTGACCCTTAAGCCGATCAGATAGTATCTCCATTTTGTCGAGAGCCCAGCTAATAACTGCTGGAATGATTTTTAAATCTTTGTCATTCAATATTTGATATTTATTTTTTCATTTGCGGTTATTAAACCAAATACCTTTGCATCAAATGAACACAAATGACACATCTAATATTTTATGTATGAAAAGTTCCCTTGCACAGCACAATTAAACGTAAGCGGAGCAGCAAAACAAACTGCAACATTTTCTAAAGTAATTTCGAAAAGAAATTAAGTCAATGGAAACGCCATATTTGCTTAAGCTTTTTTTCCATTTCTTTTCTTATACACGTACATATGTATGTTAGTCTTTATATGGCAAATTTCAGTTAAATATGTACATACAAATATGTAAGCTTTTCAATACATATATACCTTCACCTCAGCATATAGTTTTAGTTGTAGTCACTTAGCCAGCGAAATATCTATGTAGGCAGCTTCTTATAGGCGAAATGTCGTAATGTGTATGCCACGTTGAAGATAAGTACAAGTGCCAACACAATTTTGTTAGTGGAATCAGTGGCAAGTAACCTATTGCAACACGTTTTGCGCTACTATGAGATAGCTGTTAAGCACGCAGTGTATTTTGTGGCTCCGCCTCCGAGGCGGTGGGAGGCAGCCTAATGGCTAATGGTGCAGACAGGCATTGAAGTTTGCAGCTGCGCAATGGCCGTGCGCGTGTGAAGTTACTTACTGCCTGGTTGTGGCAAGGAGTTGGAATGCTTGGGGAGTTATGTGCATACATGTGTAGTTGGTGGCGCTTTAGCTAGATACTGGAAGTTGAAAGTGGGCGAAGAAATGTGGAAGGCGGTGAGGCGCGCGTGTTTCATTCCGTATCGTTTCTGGGTGGCGCGTTAGGGACTAGCTTGCTGCTGCTGCTGCTATTAGTTGTAGGGGTGCTTGGTGAAACTGAAGATGAGGAAGATTTTTGGTTTTAGAAATAGATGAGTAGTTAAAGTTTGAAAGCGATTATTTTTAGGAGAAAATGGACAAGAAATTCAGCATGCATTGAAATAACAAAAAATCCGGATTTTTTTAATTAACTGCAATTTAAAATTAAAATATGTATATAAAACTTTAGATGGAAAATTTTTAGCATAAGAAATATACGGCCTTATCGGGAACTCCACTTAAACGATTTTTCGCAAAAATTATGAAGTAAAACAAGCAATTTTTCCCAATTTGTTTTTGTTTTCCTTGTAAAATCATGTGCACAATTTATTCATATGGAACTGGCGATAGGGCTGGTAAAAAAATTCCTCTTATCTTTCAGCTTTTATGTTCAAAATTGAGCTTTTCATAAAATTTGAGAATTTTTCAACATATGTATATCGTGTATATAAATCTAAAAATCACCGCAATTTAAAATAATGATGAATACTAGATTTCTAGAATTTTTTATTTTTAAAATTTTGAGAATAGTAGGAATTGTAGGAATCCTAACAAATTATTTCTAAGTAAAAGTGTCGAATATATAGAATTCATCAAACGAAATTAAAAGTTTTCGAATGTTGAAAACATTTTCATATTTCGTCGTTTTTAAAAATTTGTAAATTTTCGTAATTCTCAAAGATTCAAACAATTTTTGGACGTTGATGTTTTCAAAATCTTCAAAAAATTTAAAATTCTCAAACTTTGTTATATCAATACAAAATTTTGGAAAAGTTCAGAAAAGTGGAAAAATTTTGGAATTTTTCAAAAATTTTAATATATTTTAGAATTCTAAGAATTTTCTATTTTTTATACACAAGTACCATGAACATAAGAATTTTTCGACAATTTGTAATAAGTATTTCACATTTTTACATTTTCGGATGGATTTTAGAATAAATAAAATTCTCAAAATTTTGGAAAATATAAAAATTTCTAAAAAGCTCAATAATTTTGTACATTTCAAAATATTCCCATTTTACTAAAATTTCTAGAATCTTCCAGATTTCGATAGTTTTTGAAATTTTGGAAATTATCCTAAAAATAAGAAGTCTCAAGAAATTTATTAATTTGAAAAAATTCAAAATTTTGGAACTTTCATTGTTTTCTACACCTGTAAAGTAAAAATTGTAAATTAAGTACATAATTTCAAAATTTTGAAAATTCAGTGAATTCCAAAAACTGATAGGCCTACTCAAATATCATAATATTTCAAGCTTAGCACACAGCTAAAATTTCAAACTCAAGTGAAATTTGACACACTTTTTCCATGAATTAAAATTTTCAAAAGCATCCAGTCATTAGGTTTGTTCCCCAAGCTACTCGAAGTCACTTCGAGTTACATATACGCGCTTCACAAGTAAGTTTTCGAGTTTCTTTGATATACGCTCACAGTTGGAACTTTGCTCGAGTTTTTCTACAAGTAGCTTTCCCCAATCGCTTAATTCTTCTTCCGTAGACCAGTCGCTGATGGCCTTCAGCATCGGCTACGCCAGAGAGAGCTGAGATTCGTCAGACATTTGCCGCTGTTGATAACTAGAAGGTCACGCGTATAAGCTTCTTCTTATTTCTTGTGATGTACCCCTATCCAAGCTCCGCGTGACCTTATTTATGCCCAAATGCGCTGAGATAATCATTTCTTAAAGCCTGAATCGAACCATTGTTAAACATTACAGTTATAACTGGAATGGCGCTCATATTACTCATTTTCCATGGTTCCTTCAATTGGATATATCTTTGGTGTAGGTATTCTGCGCTTTCGAAAGCAGCTTCTCATCTAATTCATGCTTAAAGCGTACGTATATTAACCGCTAAAGAATTTTTAGGCCTTTAACTTGACGCGTTTATATTGCTCATGGCAAAAATACCACTGCAGTCTTTAAATAAGTAGTCTACATTGACAATCAAAGGTTCGTTTTGCCTTCTAAAGCATAACTGGAAGTGTATGTCCTGTATGTGTAACATGTATCTGCTGGAGCTTTCCCTGAGTTACTAAACCTAACACAGCCAAATCTAACCCTTCGTTTCCTGAGCCTGTAAGCTCCCACGCTGGGATTCCTACTAAGAAATGGGGCATTGCATAACCCTTTTAAGCAAAATTAGCCTAAGTGTGATTTATGTTCTCTAAATATGGAGGATATAATTCAAACAAATGATGCTTTAACAGGCTATACGCAAAACGGCTCGGAGTGCCTTATCTTATATACTGCAGAAGTTGGAAAAACTATGAGGTGAAGGAGACAGTTCTACATCTTTCTGTAACGTCTGACTTTCCTAATTATCTGTGTGTCCGAATCCTACCTTCGACAATGTCTCTGAATAGGGTCTAGTTTTAGGCTTCTTTATTGATTTATCATACGCAATTTTCTTCGAGGAATATACAATTTTATATCCGAAAGATCCTTTTCGATGGCTGCCCTCTACCAGCGTGAGAAGCAGATCGTTCGAAGTCATCTATGCTGGAGGTTTATCTGAAGGATCTTCAAACCTTAAGACGCTGCCTTCGCCTCCGTCTTTACATCCACAAACGGTGCTTCTTCTTTCACTCTTGCTAATTCCATACCTAAAATCAATTAAATATAGCTAGACCCATTTCTCGCTAACGAATACTAATGAGCAACGTCAAAGCGCCTAAAAGCACGCTATAAATATGGAGCATGTCGCTAACTGATGTCTACCATTTTGATGTAAACCGCCATTGACTAGCCGCCGCACACATTTTCCATATCAATGTGAGCGTATAAGTAAATGCGTGTGCATAAGTGCATATACTCACATTAGAGAGCCAAATTAACCTAAATGAAAAATTATCACGCCTTCTGGCATTAAAATATATGTATAAAGCCATCCCAAAAGATTTTCATACATACATATATACATATGTACCTACATAGGCACGTAAGTTTTCATAGCAACAGCAGCAACAATAATGTTTGGCTGATGCGCGTGAATAGGTTAAAAGTGCTGCGAATTAAGGAATGAGAAAGGATGGAGAAAGGTTTGTTGGGTTGACCTCTATGCCTTTGATGGGGACGCTGCATTTACGCCTAACCCTTTTTAGTGACTTTTGTGTGAGATAATGAAGGTACAAAAATATGTATGTAGTAGCCTCCCAGCGACGAACAAAATTTTATCACTCCACTGTAATCATAACTACCCACTCCATACGTTTGCAGTCATAGGTAAAAGCCATGAAAATTAGGTGTGTGTTGCCTTTTTTTTTGCCCAGTAGGCGGGCCGTACTGGAGTAGTGGATAGGATTTGTGTGGCGTTCATATGCAAATTTATGTACATATGTACACATGTATTTACAGGCAAACAACTCACCTTCTCCACATGTATGAGTGATCTCTAATGAGGCTTACAATAGCGCCAAATGGTCGACCGAGCGACCGACCGAGACCGGTCGAACGAGTTTAACTACATTTTCAGGCGAGTGTATACACAACCATAAGTACATACACAACTCAAACAAGCATATAGCATCAAATGAATGGCGTTCAGTCACTCGCTCGATTTGTCCTTTTGTGTTAATCGTATGCGGAGTCAACCCGGCCGGTCAGTTGTTTGCTTTGACTTGGTTGTTGTTCTTGGCTTGCGTGGCATAATAAACTCAACTGCTGTTTTGTTAAAGGTGTTGATTACACTTTTGATATGCAAATATTCGTTTGTTATTTATCTTGAAGCTTTTTCCACCTGTTAACTTTGTTCGAAATTGTGGCGTATGGAGGTAGGAACTCACGCCTATGTTCATACTTACATATGTACATATCTAGGTGAGTACGTACATGGTTGTCCATATGAGTTTCCTAATATTTGTTCTCTGGCTTATTGGTGGCCACATCGCTCAAATTAAAAAATATATATATTTGTGTACTAATATGAAAAAAAGAAGAAGAAGAATATGAAAATTTAAAAGATATTTTTGAGCTTTATCGGCTCACATATTTCTTATCCCTTTTTCAAAGGAGGGACATTATTCCGATTTTCACTTGCAATTTTGGCCACATGTTTATATGATGAAGTTTTAAATTACCAAATTTTTATGTGCAGGTCTCAAGTTACAACTTATAAATTTATGTCCAGTTTTTATATGATAGTATTCTGATAATCAATAAATTATGCTCATTTTTTAAACTAACAAAAATTTATGTCTAATTTTTTAATGAGACAATATTTGTGTACATTTTTTAAATGACCATAAAAATTATATCCAGTTTAAAGATTACTAAAACAAAATATAAAAAAAATCAAAATTTTATATTCATTTTATAAACTATTACAAATTTATGCCCAGAAAATAATACCGAGTTTTAGAATATCTATAAATAATGTCCAGTTTTCAACTTGCCAAACTGTAAGCTCAGTTTTTAAATAACCAACAAATTATACCCAGTTTTTAGATGATTAAAAATGTATGTCTGGTTTTTAAATGAGCCAAAATTTATAGCCATTTCTAAATGATGAAAGAATCGTGTACCTTTGACCAGTTTATAAGACAGCAAAAATATATATCCAGATTTTCAAAACCAAAAATTTACCTTCACTTTTTAAATTCCCAATTTTTTTTTTTTAATTT
>NW_016162137.1:0-8596 GCF_001687245.7 Rhagoletis zephyria | reverse complement strand
ACCAACAACAATAGCCTCAGTAGCAGTATTTAATGCATTGCCAATTCTAAATAAATTTTAACTAGTCTTGCCAATATGCATCGCTGCGTGTGTAAATGAAATTGTTCTTGTATGAGTTTTTATTGTACCCGTGGGTGTTTTGAATGTGGGTTCGTATGTTTGGGGCGGTTGTGCATCTATTTTTTTAGTGGGTGGAGTAGTGTGTTTCAGGCATTAAGTGCTTTATATGGCGCTGATGTGCCTGGGAAACCTCTTCGGATTTGTGCCATACAACTTGCCTATTTATATGTTAATTTTAATGTTACTTGACTATGTGTCTTCTTCGACAAGTTTTAAAGATAACCGAAATGTGTGAGACAACGAAAAAATTGCTTATAAAAAAAATGTGTACAAAATCAAATGTTAAGAAGCGGGCTAGAAAGAAGGCTCCTTGCTGCATCTATGATACACATGATAGCATCTTTTGCCAATGAAAAGTTTTTTTGTGAAGCACAAAATGTGTCGAATTTGCATATTCTAGCGCTTATAGAAAGAACTGTTTCCATGTCAGTTTTGAAGTAGTTAAAAGAGGCATAAAAATTAGCTATGATATTGAGATGTTAAGTAAAAAAATTTTTTAAATATTTTTTATTGTTTCTGTTATAAGAAAATGAGCGCTAGAGTCGACCATGAGTGTTGCCATAAGGAGCATTTTTTTTAATATTTATGACAATAATATAAAAAACAATAAATTTTTAAAGGAAAAAAAAATTTGCTATTGCCGACATAATGAAATATTTTATCAATGTTTGAGACTTTAAATTTTTGTTACAAATTAAAAAAAAAAAACATACTTCTTGTAGAAGATGTAAAAATTAAAGTTTTTTAAGAAGGTGAAGAAATTGGTGTTAAAAAAATCAGCGCTAGGGTCAACCATCGGTGTTGCCATAAGGAACATTTTTTTGCAAAGTTTTCTTTTCGCCTTTGGTGACAACAGTGAAAAACGAATTTTGAACAGAATTTTTTTATAGCAAAAATTTCACAATTGCAGTAATTCACAATTTTTTTTACAAAAGTTAAATTTTTCGATATTTTTACTTTTACCCATTAAATTTTTTAGTGGAAGTTGTAAAAAAATTGGTTATTGTAGAAAAAAATGTGCTATAGGAACAACTATTGGAGCTGTTTCAAGGAGAATTTTTGCGCTAAAGCTTTTGTTGCTCGAATTACATATGTGTCCAAAACGATTCATCCGAATATTATTTTAATGGTAAACCATAGCGACAATTTTTTTAATCAAAATCTAAGATTTTCGACTTTTGTGACAAAAATGTAATTTAGAAAAATGTATTTGTGGAAACTGTAAAAAATTTTGCTATTGTGCTGCCGTATAGCACACTGAAAAAAAGATTCTAAATTTTTCTAAAAAATATTCAAAAAACAAAAGCAAGACAATTTTTGAACTGTAAATATTTCTCTAATAGTGTGAAACCATTTTATTCCAAATTGAGGCCATTTTTACGAAATTTTTTTATGGAATAATAATAAGACAAAACTGTTTTCATAATAACGCAAGAGTGTTGCCACAAATTTTCAATTACAAAAATTTTGTTGCAAAAGATGTGCTCGGACTGACTATTAGAGCTGAGCTGCCAAACGTAAAAATGTTTGAATTTTGTGACAAGGTGGATCACAAATAATGAAATAGTACATATTTAAACAAAATGATCAAAAATTATTATTTTTTGTGTAAAAAATCATCAGTGTTGCCAAAGGCTTTTTAGTTTTGTGACATAAATTAAAAAAAAAAAACTATTAAGCATATAATTTTTTAATCGTGCGGAAAAAGTAGATTTATATGAAGTTTGTTCAATGTTATTGACAAAAGTAATAAAACGAAAAAATTAAAATAGCAATAACAATTTTTAAAACGAAAAAGTTTCTGTAGCGAATTCCGCTTTAAAATTTAAAAGTGGTTGAAAATAGGAAATCGAATTTTTATATCGAAATAAAATTAAAAAAGTCGATGAAAAAAAACTTAAAAACATCCCAGCAAGTATAAACTTTCACCTCCTGCGCTAATCATTCGATTCATAACTTCCATTCCAAGTGTTGTGCACTCTCTTCCTCATCTTTACAGCTCCTTCAGAAGTCGTATGCGCTCGGGTTGCCATATCAGAGGAGATAGAACGCCCTTCACTAGTCGGAGGTTTGGATACCTTACATTAGCTTCAACATACATAGAACATATATGCACTTTTCTATAGCATTCGCCAGCTGTAGTCTACATTGTCAATGCTATCATCTTTTCTAAACGAAACATTCCAGACATTATGAATAGGTTTAAGAAGAAAAATATTTTGATGTCAAATAATTTACGCCAATCAAATTTAAGGACAATAGTAAAATATTAGTATCGTAACACAAATTATAATACATACATATTTACAAACATTACAAACAGTAAGGCATTCCAAACTAAAACTATTGTAAGTTGAATACCCAAAGGAGCTGCCGTTGAAGGCGCAGAGTTATTCAAAGAATTCATGGCTGGTGGTCGGCCATGATTTTGGAGAAAATGCATAAATGAACAAATGAAAAAGAAGAGGAAGTTTTCAAAATTACATATATTAAAATGTATATTTGGGTTCGATAGGAAGAAAAGGAAACTGTTGAGTCACGCGAGGGAAGAATTGTGCATCAAATTTTGTAAAATATGAATATATGCGCACAGTATGTTATTCTTCTTTATTTTCTAAGAAGTCGTAAGATCTTAGGAAGCAAAGATAAAATTTAAGTGTATTTTTGAATTTGAGAATTCCAGAAAAATCTCCAAATATTTGTAATAAAATACGAAGACCTGCAAAAAGTCCTCTAAAAATTACAGGAAATGCTGAAAAATACTAGAAGGTATCGAAAAAGAGTCAAAACTTACCGAGAAAGCATCAAAAACACGAAAATATTTCGAGGAGCCCCAAGAAATATGCGAAAAATTACAAATAAAAATGGAAAGCTCCCGAAAAATAATTTCGAAAAGATATAAAACTCTCAGAAATAATTTCAAATTTTAAAAACAAAAATTTCAACGAGGCTCCAAAAAGCTACAAAAATTAATCTAGAAAGCATTTCGAAACGTTCCGAAAATCTTGAAAAAATTCCAAAGGGTTTCGAGAACTACGGCAAACAAATTTTAAAACAATACCAAACAATTTTGAAAGGTCCAGAGAGATCTCGAAGAACCCAGAAAATGATACAAAACCGTACCAAAAAAATTCGAAAGAGTTCTTAAATATTCCGCTGCTCCGAAGAGCGCCGAAAAGATGTAGTAACAATTTCGAAAAAAAAACCTTGGAAATGTGCCAAAAATATTAAAAAAAATACTAATTCCAAAGGGGGTTCCGAAGGGATTTAAAAAAAATTTCAGGAGAATTTCGAAAAAACTCCGAGCAATTTCAAAAATTCTCAAGAAATCACAAAATTTGGAAGCATTTTCCTAATAAAAAATAATATATTTTGCTCAAAATAAAGGGTCCAATTTTGAAAAGGCATGGATAAATCATATTCGGTGAAATATAATTCTTTTGGCATATCTGAAGAGCCGGTACGCAAATGTTTCACTATGCCTCTTGGATTTCAAAATCTAAAAAAAAAAACTTTTTTGGAAGTCGCTAATCAAAAAAAAAATAGTTGGAAAGTCCCGAAAATAATGCCAATCATAATTCGGTATGTCTCGAAAAAATCCCAAAGGTTCCTTAAAGGCCAGACAAAAGTTCGGAAAAGATCCTGAAAGGAATCTCGGATGGAAAATTCAAAAAGTTCCGAAAAAAAAATCAGAAAAGTTTCAAAAAACTCCGATAAATTTAAAAAATTCTCGAGAAGTCTTAAAAAACAAGTAACATTTTGGAGTGTGTAAAAAATAAAGTGAAATTTTCAAAATTTTTGTTACAGCAAATTTTTCACTATGTCTGTTGGATTTCAAAATCTAAAACTAACATTTTTCTGCAGTCAGTAATCTCAAAAAAATTTCATGTTTGAATCGCCCTTTAAAAATGTGTNAGTAAAGTCTCTAGCAGCGTTTTTGCTGCTATCCTACACACTTTCGTTGTTGTTTTTGTTGTACTTGGCATTGTGCCAAAGCCTCAAAGAGCAATTATTACTGCAGTTATTGATTAATGACTTTACAGTTGACGTTTGACGTTTGACATTTGTCGTTGTTTGTAGGTTTTCCAATGAACGAGCAAAACAAAAGAGAAAACAACAAAGAAATACCAAAAAAAAGAGAAAGAAAACAGTAGTTTTTCAAACAAAAACTATTAACTACTGTGTTTGTCAAGTTTATAGCATCACAGTGGGACACAAGCACACTTACATAATTGTTTGTATATCCTTTAGTTCAGCATTTGACTTTGTCAATTATGTATGTTAGTGTTGTTGTTTTATGGTGTAAATGATGAAATGCCTATTTGATCGTGGCAAAAATAAAAGTTTTGCAAAACAAAGCAGAGGAGTAAGTAAAATGACTGCTGCCTACACAAACAGATTTTGGCATTACATATATATGAACATTAGGGTGGCTCTTAAAAATATCAATATCAAGGGGCACGCCTTTGCTTTGTGCTACGTGCAAACTAAAGATAGCCATGAAAATTACAAAAAAAAAAAAAATGAATTTGAAAAAGAACTATTTCCTTAAAACGCAAAAATTTTACAAAACTTTTACGTTGGTTAGCTATAGCTCAGCGAGTTTATGAATGTAGGTATGTATATGAAGTTTTAATAATAAGTCAATTTATACAGATTTAAAGTCAAAACTTTGTCGAATTATAGCAATAAAAAAATTTCAAACCCTGGTCGCGACGTCTATTTTTTTTTTTAAATTTAGAAATTTTCTTACAAAATTAAGATGTTGATATTTTACAAAATCCTCTAAAGTTTTCTATAAAATTTTAAATTTTTTTTTGCACAAAATTTAATTGATATTTTACAGAATAAAGACATATACGAAAATCTCAAAATTAAAAAAATTGGGGTCACTACTAGAGTTTGAAAAAAATAATTTTTTTGGTGTCAAAAATCCTTCATAATTTTGTTTTTGACTCAACGAGTTAATGAATGTATGTGAATAAGTTTCAATAATAAGTAAAGTTTATCAGATTTCAAGTCAAAAACTTCGTAGAATTTAAGAGATTTAAAAAAAAAATTCTTCTAACCCTGGTAGCGACCTCTAAATATTTGTTTCAAATTTAAAAATTTTCGTACATAATTTAGATGTCGATATTTTTAAGAACCACGCTAATGTACATGTGTACGAAAATATGTATGCAAGTACATATATATCTATGGATGTGTAAATGCATTTTTTGCTATCATAGAATTAAATAGTGTGGCAACACAACAATGCCACACAATTTGTAATTTGCTACCTCTACAGTTTTACCTCTAACCATACTCCCAACCTCAACTCACCCATCTCCTTGCACATGTCCTCCCAAAGCATTTTTATTTTAGTTATGTATATTGCTAGCACACTTTGCAACATCTGCGGCAACAATAATTTCTAATTCGTTCAATTGTTTGCATGACTGTCTGATGAGAATGGGTTGATGACTGGTTAACAAGTGCGCGATTACACGAACAACAACAAATCATTGTAGTATTTATGTAGCATAGTACCATCCACCCCCTCATTTCGCGCGCTGCGTGTTCTTGGTAATCCTACACCCGTATGGCATAGCAGGTCCAACCAGCAAGCCCTTCCACTGCTGCTGCTGCGCCCTGCAAATGAGCACTTGAATATTTTTTAATTGTTTGGGTGGTTTTCCAACCGATCGATCGACCGACCGGTTGGCTGGTCGCTAACACGTGACGCCCCTAAGAACGACGATTGTTGGTTGTTTGGTGTTTTTCTTGAGCCACCGCTTGACGCGTTAGCTCGCGGGTGATTCACAGCGTTTCATCAATAGCAACATACTTACAAGTTACAAATAGTTACAGGTTCGCCACCACGCACGAATAAGTTAACAAAATCAATTTCGTTTAATTTAATTATCCGCAACACGTGTTTGACCTTCTGTACTACAAGTAAATCCGATACTGCCGCGCGCCGTAACAATGCTGAACTAGTTAAAATATATTTTTTCTTTGTTTTTGAGTAACTACACTTGCTTTTGTTATTTTTGTTTCGAATGTAGGTACACGCTTTATGTAAATGTTTTTAAGTGCATAAGTGAGTCGTTTAAAGTTTCAACTTAATCTGGTTATTTGAAGTTTAGCCAAATACCCTTTTTTATGCAGGCAAATCAAGTGCCGAAAGAAGCGTGAGAATGAATTAATGCTGCCCAGTGAATCTAGTATGTGTTTGGGAACGTCTTTCTGAAATGAAGGGTGAAAGTTCGGCGTGGTGGATTTCAAATTGAAAATAAATATTAGAATTCGTTTTGCTTAATTATTTTTCTGCATTGCGGAAATAGTCCCGTCAACGGTATATGTGAATCCATTGAATCTATTATAAGCTATTGAATTATATTATTTTTAGTCGTTTTGAGCAAACCAAACCTCTGGAAAAGCATCACAGTCAGCAATCTAGAAAACATTGAAAATTAAGGAAAAGTCTTTATTTACTCCCGCGGTCCGATTCTATTTGAAATGTTAGAGATTCTTCTCTTCTGATTTCAAATGTCAGATCCTAAGATAAGCATATAAGGATCGGATGCGCTGGCACAGAAGTTCTGCCACTAAACTGTCTAATCGTAGTTGAATCTCTAGTATAGTGTATGCAAAGACACCCTACAACCTCTTAACATGTGTTCCATGAACCCCTGAACGCTGAGAGTCCATAGCAAACCTACTTAACATAACGTGAGGGTCGCAATGCTTGGTAATGGAAGTATGAGGCCTGCAAAGTTGTTGGAATATATTAAATCTGTCCACCCTGACAACGTATCAGATAGTTCGGATGATTTTCGTGCCAAAAAGGTAGACTTGAAAAAGGCGGTAGTTTACCTAAATTTGACAGTAGGCTGTCAGGAATTTGTAGCCCTCACAGTTAGTAGGATCTTACATTCGTCGGTGCCACGAAGGTTGTCTTAAAATTCTAATGAAATATATGACTAGCTACAGTTGATGAGAAGCTGTAGGATAGCAAAGCTCATACCACTTTCAGTCGCAAAAAACTGCGTCAGTATTATGCACTATTTTCATAAACCCTAAGTACACCATAAATATAATTGGTAATTAAAGTCTAATTAATTTACGACTACGCTTAATTTCTCGTTAACTCCCCCAATGCATAATTAAACATTTTACAAATTCTAAATCGCTTTTCACAACCAACTGCTGCAAACAGCGTTAACATCGATTTCGTTGTACTGTAATTATATTGAATTTTTAATTTTTATGAGCCGTCCCAAATCAGCAAGCAAATGTCCTTTTAAACTGCTCTCGATTGTCTTCTCTTTTAAGCTGACAAAATCTCCGCCGGGGATCGCATTTCTTGCGTTTACTTCTTCTTTTGGCTGCAGAGCTTCCACGCCTAAAAGGAAGCTTTATTGGCAAGCTGATTTTGTTTTAATACACTTCAACTCTTTTGTGTTTTTGTTTTTGTTTTTTTTTGCTATCATCGCTCTCGCTACTTGCTCTGCTATTCCCAAAAGCCCCATTTACTTCAAGGTTATTTCCTTATTAGTTAAACATTAATTGCAAGAAGTGCCAAAAATTTCATCATTCAACCCCTTTTTTTGTTAGTGTGAAATAAAGTAAGTGGATTAGAAATTGTGGCCAATGCTGCGGTGGCATTTGGACTGGGCGAATGACCCCTAGGTGTCATTTGAATACCATTAAATGTTTGAGATAATGATCTTTTAAGGCGATTGTAGAAATTTGGGTAATCAGTTGAGTTTGAAAACTTTGTAAGCTTAGGTAAAAATATTTCATGTTGAAAATTTCTTGAGAGTGGCTATTAGGGGCCATGTGAAATGTAAAACTTTATTTTTAACCGACTTCAAAAAAAGGAGGAGGTTATCAGTTCGTCGGAATATTTTTTATTTTTTTTTTTATGTATGTTACCGCATAACTTTGGACCTCGTCAACCGATTGCGATAATTCTTTGCAACGGAAAGGTAGTGTCTCAGAGGTGGTGGTGTACTAATTTGGTTTAGATCCGATCATTTAATCATGAAATATATAGATATATATATATTTTTTGAAGTCGGTTTTTTTTTGCTAAAAATTACTTGTTATCAAAACGTTTTTAGAAGTCATTTTGAAAAACTAAAAACGCAGTTTTACTATATTCGGCCCATATTTTAGTGAGTATATTGATTTTTTCATGTGTTTTGAATTTTATTTTCGCACAGTGTAATCATCAGATCGATTTGAATAAAAAGAAAAGAAAAAAAAAATAAACAAACCAAGTTCAAATATTTATTCATAAAATTTAAGCTATTCCTGAGTACTAAACATAAACATAACAGTCCCACACTCATAATCAACAGCATTTAGGCCTAAAAGAAAACTTTTTTATTACATACAGCAATTCTCGGCTCTATCTATGTATTCATGAACATTTCAACTCGTATTCGTATCAGAATTTCCACAACCACCAGTTTGCTTATCAATT
>NW_016162136.1:40369-45436 GCF_001687245.7 Rhagoletis zephyria | reverse complement strand
AACATTAACATTAACATTAACATTAACATTAACATTAACATTAACATTAACATTAACATTAACATTAACATTAACATTAACATTAACATTAACATTAACATTAACATTAACATTAACATTAACATTAACATTTACTGACCGCCCAAAAAATTAAAGGAAAAAGTCGCCGTCGTTTTTTGTACGGTTAGCGCTCGATATGGTGAACCATACGGATAATAAGAAGAAAAAGTTTCACTTCAGTCCGTTTCAACCTTTTTTTTTAATTATCAACTTAAAAAAAAAATGTTTTTTCCTTATTCAATCGGTAGCCCTATTACGCTGTGCTAAGCAAAATTTTTTAAGTAATAGCGGTTCACCGCTAATAAATTTCACTTAACACAATGAACTCTGCTGAAGCGGTTTCATTTCAGGCAAAAAAATGCGTTTTAAAGTTGTTTTGCTTAAATTTATAGCGGCAAAAGTGGCAAATTGGCAAAAACGCAAACTACAAGCCAAGGCTAAATAAACAACCAACAGAAAGTGCAAACAGTTGTGATAACAAAAAGGAATAAAGAGAGTCGAAAAAGCAAATGCGACTTAAAAATAGTCAATCTAGTTATAGAGCATGCACGGTGAATCAATTAAAGAGATTTAGATGAATAGTCAAATCTAGAGCAGAAAATATTTGTACCGTTATTTTTGTGAATTATGGAACTGTGATAAAGTGCTGAGACAGATAATATGTATAATACACACACACACACACAGATTTGAAATGAAAAATTAGCAAAATAGCTGGTGGATGGGGTAAGCTAATAAACTCATAAAAACAGCATTTTTATGCATTTAACCACATATGTAAATTAAGTTACAATCCAAATCGAAATTGGTCGTAGAATTTTAAATTTTAGTGGAACCCAAATACTTGTCGCTTCTCACCTCTATTTGCTCGCAATTTGTTACTAATAATTCTATATTTATACACCTGTTTGTTTGTACTTACTACATACATACATGCTAAGTAATCACTTATTTACATATTTTGCTCTGAGTAAACGTTCGCCCGTCCGTCCGTCCGTCCGTGCGTCCGTGCGTCCGTCCAACAATTGATTGCGCCTTCGAAACCGGCTTAAGCACAAGGCGTACTATAAGCTTAAGCGTTTGCTAGCAGACTCAATGACCATCGGTTGGCGCTTACTACACTACATATGTTTGTTGTTGTTGTTGTTGCTGCAATAGTTGCTCTTGCTGCCGCTGTTGCTGTTGCTGTTGCTGTTGATATTGAGGTTGTTAGCGCAGACCGAAAACGATATCAACGTTGTATCCATTCGTTTGCCCACCGCCGAAACGTACAGACGTCTGTGAAATTTTTATACGCTGAAGCGATTTACTTAAAACGGCGCAACGATTTGTAAGATTGTTTGTTTTTTTTTTTNTGAATTGGCGGCCTGTTAAATAAGATAAGACAAAGAGGAAAAAAGTGCAAAAAATTTTTGAACGAAAAAGTTGTTCAACTGTATCGACGTGAATTGGCGATATTAGTTCAGCTGCTTATGCCGAAGTTGAATTAAAAGAAGAGAAAAAAAATTAACCGACAGTGTCAACACGGATACTAGCAAATATCGCATAAATTCACGATTTAAAAATCCATTTAACGAAATGCTGAACGTTTATAATAAATGCTTGGTGCTCTTACTGCTTCCATTTAGTTTTGCTGTGTCGGCCAGCGCACAAGCGCCGCAAAGTATTGATGCAAATAAGGTAATGGGCGTGAAAAATTCTTATCGTAAATATGCTTGTATAATTATATGATTTATTTAATAAGTAATACACTCTGTCAAAATATAACCGGGAAATTACTTTAATACATTTTTTTTTGGTTAAATCCAGACTGTAAGATATTTAGGGGATTCCCTTAAACTCGCAAGGTCTTAAACTGTGTAAAACTCCTAAGCTTTACATGGCTTTTATGGGAACGACCGACCCCTGTGTGAAAAGGTGTAAATGGGTGCGTGACAGATCAATCAGGTTTTGTTAAACAATTTTTGTTTCGTAGTCATGGCTAAAATACAATTTAAAATGCCGAAAATTAGCAGAAAACCTAATTCAATACAATTAGTGGATGAAATTAATTCATTTTATTGGCATTTTTTTTCTTTTAATTTATTTTCATTATTTTATCATACGCTTTAGTATAAAAATTTCGGCCCCTCGGCAACACTGAAGTTTACGAGGTCGTTGGCGCATCAAATTTGCCGCGTAATTTTATTACAAGGGGCTTGTAGCATAGAGCTCCATACAAATTTTCACAGTTCTTTTAGGAGGCTCGTAACTTTACGAGCTTTAGGAGGTTTACAAGGCTTTTACGAGTTTATGGGAAGACCCCTATTGTACCTGAGCCGATTCCGTCGTGCAGCCGTTATTATTTCTTACAGCATACATTTTAAAGAAGTCGCACGACAGGAAGTCGCCTCGTCTGAAACATCCGTTTGGTGGCAAAGGAAACGGAGAGGTCCTGTCCATTTCCAATGCGATGCCAAATTAAAATTGACTAAGAGATGGTGTGTGTCGATACTCCTATCGCAGATCTCTTTCAAGATTTGGCATGTGGTGAATACCTGGTCTCAGAAGGTCCAATCAGTTCGACGGCGGTCAGTTTTAGTCTTTCATACAATGCACTCCATAAGGTTTTACAGCCGATACTTTGGACATCTCTCTTCTGATTACCGTTCTTAATTCTACTGCATCTTGCCGAGGTGTTAAAACCTTTCGTAAGTAGCCGAATATTCTGGAAAAAGTTTCTGAGGTTTTACCTGTACATCAGCACCTCGAAACTACTCGCACTCTTTCATTTCAGGATTTCTCTTTTTATATATTTCGTAGCATGCGTCTCTCTTTCCTTCACAACTCTCTGTCGCACAACCCACCTTGCATCTGAACATAGCGTGACGGATTCATAGTCTTAGCCTATTTCCTGCCAACCAAATTCTACACTGAATTTCGCGTTCCCTTGCATGGCAGCGGCAAACACTTAAGATCCCAAATATTTCTATCTTTGCCCCGCCCACCATATTTATTGAATGGTGATAGATATCTTCCCCATTAAAGGACCTTAGAATATTTTTTTTTTGCATATCGACAAGTTTTTTTTTGTCCTTTTTAATTCAAAATTCAATTACAGATGACCTAATTGACCGATTATGAAAATTCAACCGTCGTTTTCATTGTTTATTAAAAGCTCTTCAAGAACATAGGTTTTATTTATTTAATAATAATTTTTAAGGATACATTTTTATAAAATTGTTGTTAAAAATATAAAAATAATAGTTTTCTCCACCACTTTTTCACACGAAAAAAACCACATATGTATGCAAAATTTTACTCTATAAAATATTCTGTTGAGAAAAAAAATGGATCGCAAAGTGGAAAACGGTTATTTTTAGTTGAAGGCTGACGTGCAATGCTACGAGCGCGTACGGACTTATTTTGGTTAAGTGCGTCTGAAAGCGGCGTGCCCTCACCGGTTTATTTGCGTATTTTCATGTGACAGAGTTAAAAATAAACAGAGGTAGATTTAACTAAACAAGTAATTTTTAAGCAAAAAAAATTTAATTGCGGAACATTTTCTGCGTCAATACGTTTGTACGTCACTCCATGTGGAGTATATTTATTTTATTTTTAAATACAACAAACGTGTTCCTTTGTTTTCTGAATATCTATTTAAATATAAATGTGAATGCCTGTTTGTTTATTACCTTATAATTTCTGAGCCGCGACAGGGAATCGCACGAAACTTTGCACACTTATTTGTTTTTACCCCGCGAAAGTTATAGGCATAGAGAAAATTGGGCAGTACTGGGAAAGGGGGCGTGTCACCTCCCATAGACGTGAATTATTTACTCATATCTATGGTGGGTGCTTATAGTAAGGTATATATAAAACAAATTTGTAAAAGGGGGCGTAGCACTTAACATGGGCGTGGAATTTTTTATCAGCTATAACTTCGGAACCATAAGTCACGAAACCCTTTTAATTACTTCTCACGTGGGGTGAAACCCACTTCACAAAAAGGAGAAGATTATGAATGCATCGGAATATTTTTCTTTTATATATGTTACCGCAGAACCTTGGACCACGTTAAGCGATTTATATAATTTATTTTTTTTAAAGGAAAGGTGTTACCTCACAGGTGTTCCCATACTAAGTTGGTTTTTAGTCCAATCATTGGATCATGAAGATATTAATGATTATCTTAAATTTGTTACATATGTATAGGAGAAATTTTTTCCACAACCTTCAGTAATCGTCGTAGGCGCAGGACGTGCATACATAAGTGTGCAATATAGCCTCAAAAGAGTACACGATCTGTTTGAAATTCCAGAACTCACTTTGGGAGGCTTGTAGTGGTTCTCAATTTTATTAACTACGTTGGAGGTTTATGGTACCTCAACGGCACTTGGACGTTAAATTTGCCACCAAAAATTGCAACCAGGGTTGCCACTGACGTACAAAAATACTTACCATCCACTTGAAAAAATCTACCAAATCTGGAAAATATGTACCAAAAACTTTTTATTTTAAGAGAATAAAAACTATAGTTTTGTTGTATTTGTTTAGTTATTTAAAAAAAATTGTTAATTGTTTATATTTTTAATTTATTTAAGTAATGATGTGGTTTTTGAGATCATATTAATGGCATCGTCTCCGTTTCAGGATGGAACTAAAGGCGACAACGAAACTTCATTATTTAAATAAAAAACTTCAACTGGAGTTATTATAGACAAATACAGTGACTCAAAAAGCTGTTATGTATATTTTTCAGATTCACAATGTTTTTCAAGTAAAATTTTGTTTGCTAATTTTTTTATATGAGAATATTGTTTGCGCTTTAACCCAACCCATAAAAAGCAATGATAGACACTATTTAAAACATTTAGAAAAAATCAAAAATATTTTGAACAAATTTCGAACTTTTTACGCTGAATTTTTGGAAAAATTTTGGAATTTTAGTATAACCAACAATGTGTAGCTAAAAATTCCCGTTGATTTAAATAAAAAAAAATGTTTGTCACCGGTCTTTTTTTTTTT
>NW_016162136.1:7752-40269 GCF_001687245.7 Rhagoletis zephyria | reverse complement strand
TACCACCCCCGGACATAGACGAGACGGAGCTTCATCTGTCTCGGGAGACCCGCACAACACTCACACAACTTCGCTCCGACTACTGCAGCAGGTTGAACTCCTACTTGAGTAGGTTGAATGAGGATGTGCCGAATGAGTGTCCGGCATGCGGAGAGACCCCACATGACTCGAAACACCTCTTCGCATGCCCGGAAAACCCGACAACCCTAAC
Source organism: Rhagoletis zephyria (assembly GCF_001687245.7). Lineage (NCBI taxonomy): Eukaryota > Metazoa > Arthropoda > Insecta > Diptera > Tephritidae > Rhagoletis > Rhagoletis zephyria. The sequence goes on along the minus strand of NW_016162136.1, from coordinate 40,058 downwards.
GGCCTTGTCCCTGTGGACAAACCCCACAGAAGCTGCACGCTTCCTAGGGTTGCCGTTAGTGGAACTTGACGACAACGACTGAGATACCAACCGATCTGGGCGGGGTTGTTGTAGCCGCTACAACAACAACAACAACAACAACCAAAAATCCGAAAAAGGAAAAAAAAATTAATTAAATGCGGATACTTTGAAGATAGTTAGTTCTGAACTTCACAGATGCTTTTCCATAGTTCAAAAAAAAAAACTAAGGAATTTCTTTTAATTCACTGTAATATCGACTCTAATTGAGTTGATGTACATACAAAGATTCATGTCTTACTTGTACAACCAGTTTTATGTTTAAAGCACCTGAAGGCATTAGAGCCCGGAAAGCTAACAAATAGTAGTACGGTCCTCTGCACGCTTAGGCACGCCTGGAATAAAAGATTGTTGTATGTTACTCTTGGCAAGGTTTGGGAAATCGCGATTGATTTTTCCGAAGGAGAATGTTACTAGTTCATGAAATTCTTAAATTATTTTATTTTTATTGTTAATTATTTTCGAGTTTATGAANATTGAGTTGATGTACATACAAAGATTCATGTCTTACTTGTACAACCAGTTTTATGTTTAAAGCACCTGAAGGCATTAGAGCCCGGAAAGCTAACAAATAGTAGTACGGTCCTCTGCACGCTTAGGCACGCCTGGAATAAAAGATTGTTGTATGTTACTCTTGGCAAATTTTGGGAAATCGCGATTGATGTTCGGAATAATGCAATTTCTCAAAACCGCGACGATAGATTTTTCCGAAGGAGAATGTTACTAGTTCATGAAATTCTTAAATTATTTTATTTTTATTGTTAATTATTTTCGAGTTTATGAAAGATTGTCAACAATTCTGCAGCCACTTTGTATGACGGTGAGTAAAATAAAGGAGATATCCAAAAATGGATTACGTCATTTCAAAGATATTGATTAGTTTGTATATCGATAACTGATAAAACCATTTGAAAGAGCTTATTTTAAAATATATATGTAACTGCATCTAGTACTAAAAATCGTCAAAATGGCGCTTATGACAATCTTTTATCCAGGCGACGACAAAAAAATGCAAAATTTACGTTTCTCTGCTAGCTGGAATCGCGTTGTATACCCATGCAGCCTCTCCAAGTCGAAATATCTCGGTAACTATATTTATGGGTTCTCAAAATTTAAAGNAAAAAAATGCAAAATTTACGTTTCTCTGCTAGCTGGAATCGCGTTGTATACCCATGCAGCCTCTCCAAGTCGAAATATCTCGGTAACTATATTTATGGGTTCTCAAAATTTAAAGTCATTTGCTTAGGTGGATTAAAATATTCATCATTATGTATTTTATTTAAGATTTTAAATTTACAATAAATGTTTCTTTTATTCGGGCCCTGTGGAAATCCCTGAAAACATAATTTTATTTTTTATTTTTTATTACAATGCTATTTTGTCAACCTTTAAAAGTACCTATGCAATACATTGAATCACAAACATCTATGTAAATTATTTAACATACCTGTTTATTGAAATATTTTTTGACTACAAAAAGGAAAAAAATTAAGGAAAAAATATTAACAAACCATTAGTGTAGCAGGTGTTTTGTGTGAAATGAAATCATGCAAATCCGTTGAGATACGAAATCATAAGACAAATGAGCAGTTTACGAAAAAACGGAATTCAAAAAAATATTATAGGAAAACAAATGGAAGAGTCTCTTAAGTTTTACGGAATATGTATGTGTATATATAGGTGGATTAATTCTCCGACCGAATACTATTTGATTTTGAAACCACTTTCTCTGTCCCCACTAGTTCGGAATAGTGTACTCTAAAAGCAATTGAGAAAACATAACAAAGTGAGACTCTGAAGTTGCGTTCATATTAAAATGAAAAGCAGTCATTCTTTAAGGCAATAGTACTTAATTTCTCCGATAGATGTTAAATAACTCAGAAACATTCAAAACAAAATTCTTTACATTACGCTTGGTCTGCTAAGCCAAACTCTCTACATGGAGGTCTTCAGGAGATCTATGCAAGAAATTTGTGTGACAAAGTTAATAGGCCAATTTCATAATAGATGAGAGGCTTAACACTTTTGCAGAATGTTTGCGTTAGTCCATTAATCTATGTACGTTATTAAAAAAAATTAACTGAAACTCGAAAACAACAACTTTATATGAATGCATCAAAATGCAACGAAAACGAAGCCAAATAAAATGTTAACATAAAAAACTTGTTTTTTTTTTGTGTAACTAAAAAACAGATTATAATTGTAAAAATATATATGTATATATATGTTTGTGAATACAGTTACTTACATATCTAGATTATTATAGGCATACATACATACGTAGACAATTTGGTAGCTGTTGTTGTTGGTATGGTATTGTAATAGTTGCTGCTCGTAGACATATTTATTCTCGTAGCAACATTTATTAATTTAGTTTTATTATTACGTTTTATTATGCTTCATTTATTTAATCTCCTTGTCACTGATTCTTATCGGTTATTTCCTTCATGACTTCAGACTACACACGCGCATACATACGTACGTACATAGTAATTATGTGACAAAAGTTCCNTAATTTAGTTTTATTATTACGTTTTATTATGCTTCATTTATTTAATCTCCTTGTCACTGATTCTTATCGGTTATTTCCTTCATGACTTCAGACTACACATGCGCATACATACGTACGTACATAGTAATTATGTGACAAAAGTTCCATTCGTTTGTACCTTTATATCTAAGTATTGTATGTTTGCTTGTATGCATGTTTGCATGTAAAATTATCGAAGCCAATATTAAATCACATTTCATGTATACACATTTTGTAAAATTCTAATCAAACAATTAAAAGTTAATAAGACTATAGTAATTTACAGTTGTTTAACATGCAGAGTCGCACAATTTCTGCTAATGCACGTTGACTTGTGTGGGTTCGCGCATGCTTATGTAGATGTGATTGTTCACTGCGGAGCTCCATACAACTTCTAGCACCTGTCGCTGTGCTCATCTACTGCAACATCGGTCGGTGTTACACACACGCACGCACACCCACATGCCCAATTTCTTCAACAAATCTCCTCATTTAAAAGCTAAACTTTTGCTATTTACGCTCCACCACACTTTCAAGGCTAAGCCTGATTTGGTACTAGCATTTGTAGTTTTTGGCCACAGTTCAGCTCACACTCATATGCGACGCGCTCGTTGTGGTGGTGTTGCAGCAGCTTGGCTGGATTGTGATTGCCGTGACGCGCCCATTTCACTATCATTGTTCGTATTGTTACTGTTGCTATTATTATTTGTATTGCTTTCATGTTGGGACACAACTGTGACGGGCTCATAAATTGATTGCTGCGGCAACTCATCATCATCATCGTCATCTTCACCTTCTTTAAAAGAACCAGCTAAATTCGGATTGAGGATATTATTCGAAGAATGAGCGGCTGGTGATGGTGCCGCGATCGCTTGGGGTAAACTACTGGCTGCAGTGGCACGTTGTGGACGTACTGTTGCTGCCGCTATTGCGGCATCTATCGCAACGGCGGCAACATTGATCGGTGGCTGTGAAACACCTTCCTCGAGGAAGGGTGGCGCTGCAACACTTATTGACTGTGGGCGGCGGAATAAGCTGCAAATGTATATATAATATTGGTGTAAAGTTTTGGTCGAGTATTATTACAAATTGAATATTAATGACATACACATACGAGCATACCTGAAAAATGGTAATCGCCAGAAAGAGCGTCTATTGCCAGTCAGCTGTTCGACGAGGTGTGGCGGCAAATTGGGTCTTCTATCGAATGGATTAACCCGCCGTCCGCTACGTGCTGGGGAGTTTTGAGCTAATAATACTAAAAAGAGATTTATGAGATTTTTAGCAATTCAATTATAGCAGAGTAATTAAATATTTTACCGAAACTTACCGTTATCTTCGTCGGAAGTCACATCGGTAACATAATTGCTATCACTTGCCGGTGCACGCCTAAAGGTGCCATGACGAGTTGTTGTGGCATTACGCCCATTGCGCCGACCACTAGCAGCAGCAGGCGAAACAGCACCACGCGTAGCTGCCGTACCAGCACCAGTTGCATTATTAGTGCTACTTGTCGCACTGGCGCTACTTTGACCACTACCGACCCTTACTGGCTGAGCAGGTGGGAGGAGTGGAGTTGTGTCATCATCTGTATCCGTTACACTATCCAATGAAGATTGTCGATTCGTCCTGCTTGCACGCGACTCGCGTTTCGTAAAAACCTTCCGTTTACAAATTGGACAAACTCGGCGATTTTCCGTAAGCCATGGATCGATACAGTGACTATGGTAGGCTGCGGAGGGGAAGAAGAAAGAAAAATTAGCGGCAAGACGTATAGAAAGAAAATCTAAAGACATAAGCACGACAGTCGGGTCTACGTAACCGGAACGACCCAGATTTATATTTGGCNTCGGCAAGACGTATAGAAAGAAAATCTAAAGACATAAGCATCGTGTTCCCACGACAGTCGGGTCTACGTAACCGGAACGACCCAGATTTATATTTGGCCAAGGACTGTCACTCCAGCAACACTCCCCGAAAACTCCTTGGGGAACTTGTATGCTGCTACAACAACAACAAAAGTATCGCTGTACTTACGATGCTTGCATGGCAGCACGCGTAGTTTATCGCCCTCCGCGAACTCATCCAAACAAATGACGCAGGTGTCTTGCGAGAGATCACAATTTTTCGTATACTTTAAGATCGGCAGTTTCTTAAGCATATTCTTCGGCAAGCGATGACGACGTAAACGACGCTCCTCACGTATACATTTGTAAATCATGTAGAATATCTGGGGAAGCAGAGTGCAATGTATTAAAATTAATGGAAATAAGTCGATTCGAAATTAATAAAATAATTATATTAAAAACAAAATTTAATTAAAAAATAAAAATGTATCATTTTGTAGAATGCTATTTTCGGAAGAAAAGCGNAAAGTCGATTCGAAATTAATAAAATAATTATATTAAAAACAAAATTTAATTGAAAAATAAAAATGTATCATTTTGTAGAATGCTATTTTCGGAAGAAAAGCGATGCAAATGAAGAAAATATCTTGACCACTTTTTATATGCGGTTATTTATGCAACCCTGCTTATTTTTTAAAATTACTTATAGGTCCCAGTGGCTAATACAAGGAAAGGATTGGGTTCAACCCAATAAAGGCATAAGCATGTAAAAAAACACTTCCCGAAAACTGTTATAGTGGCCTTTCAAATAATTCCAGAGCATTTCAAATGGATTTTCTGACTCGCAAGCCTTGTAAAATAAACCTATTCCCAACATTTGGTTCCGGTAAATTTGGCAATCGCCGAAAATTTAAGACTTTGCTTCGTTCCCTCGTTCTTACAGCACCTTTGGTACGAATGAGTGCGTTTATTCGCTGGCATATTTAATAAATGAATGTTGAAATGAAGTCTTTAAAAACTAAACTTTTTCGCCGGAGAAAACCGCCAATCTTTGATCATATATGTACACAGAAGTGCCTATTCAAGTACCACAATTTTGAACGCAATTTTTTGTATTGCTTAATAAAAAAAAAAAACTGCATAACAAACAAATTATCCAAGTAGTCGCTTCGTTTACACAACTTTTCTTTAGAATCGTTTATCCGATGACTACAGGGAAGATCATAAATGTTAGTCGGGTTCTTGAAGAAATATAATGTGCTTATTCAAGTGAACCGGAATGTAATTTAGTTTCGAATTCCTAATTTGATTANCTTTCAAATAATTCCAGAGCATTTCAAATGGATTTTCTGACTCACAAGCCTTGTAAAATAAACCTATTCCCAACATTTGGTTCCGGTAAATTTGGCAATCGCCGAAAATTTAAGACTTTGCTTCGTTCCCTCGTTCTTACAGCACCTTTGGTACGAATGAGTGCGTTTATTCGCTGGCATATTTAATAAATGAATGTTGAAATGAAGTCTTTAAAAACTAAACTTTTTCGCCGGAGAAAACCGCCAATCTTTGATCATATATGTACACAGAAGTGCCTATTCAAGTACCACAATTTTGAACTTAATTTTTTGTATTGCTTAATAAAAAAAAATCTGCATAACAAATAAATTATCCAAGTAGTCGCTTCGTTTACACAACTTTTCTTTAGAATCGTTTATCATAAATGTTAGTCGGGTTCTTGAAGAAATATAATGTGCTTATTCAAGTGAACCGGAATGTAATTTAGTTTCGAATTCCTAATTTGATTACCATAATGAGGAAGCAAAGCCCAATCAAAATCGAAAATGGTAAAATCAATTGCGTATTTATGTTGAATGGCAGCTCATCGTTTATCACCAATATGATTTCAGGTGTGAAGAAGCTTATCAAACGACTGCCGGTATTGTTCCCAACGAACACAGCTGGTATATAGATGCCACTTGCATTTTTCGCTGACATTTGTTCTGCAATAGAAAAAAACAAGGGGTAACAATAAAATGTAATTTTGAAATAGAAATTTCCAAACACAAAAAAAAAAACGAAAACTCACCCAAATCATCACCATCATTATTAAATACGATGACTGCATCGAATCCGGATGCCTGTGCATTGCGAACTTTCTTCTCAAATGTACAGTTTGTGCCGCCACCTCTGCGAGGAAACATGCCATAAAAAACATATAAAGTTATAACGATTGGGAGAATATACAGAAATGTATGTAGTTACCTCTCGATAATGGCTACAAACTTCGCAGTTTTTGGATAATCACCGTTGCGTGGTGGTGGATCGATAAGACTACAGGCAAATATGTTTTTAGCTGGTACAGCAAAGACTTTTATACCATTCGCAGGCAAACTGGGACCAAATTGTGCAGGAAGATCATTGAACTCTTCAATTAGCTGCGAAAAAGAGAAAAACTGAAAAATATTAATATAGGTTATTAAAAATTTTGAAAAAAAAAAAATCGAAAAGTAAACATAAAAATAAAATAAGTATGCTCTATACGCATATTATGCAACTTTTTTAATAAAAAATAAAAATCCAAAAACATTAAAAAATAAATCAAAAATATTAAAAGTACAAATAAAATTATTTACCGCACTGTCTATTCTCCTGTAAGCCAGTACATGTGCTGCCGCTGGCTGGGTCCACAGTGATAGTCCACAAAGCGCGAAAAATTCCAATAGTAGCCATTTTGAATGCGTACGAGGTTCCATACTTCGTTGAAATTTGTGTAGGAATTCGTGGCGGAGAGGTTTAAAAACGCGAGGTTCTTTCAAACAGAGAAATGATGTTAGCTTTATAAATTTAATGATTCCTGTTGTTTTTTTTTTTTTTTTGATTGGGACTGTAGTCTTCTTTTAGTTCGCTACTTTCTAAGTAATTTCATATGATTCACTGAAACCGCCGATCAGTCTTTTTACGATCTTTTCTAGTCCAAACTCAATCGATTGTTGGGATTTAAAGTGGACCGTATATTCGTTTCAGAAAGCGTTGATGTTCTTGTCGCTGCTTTCCTGTAATACGTTTTGCATGTCTCATTGGTAACACAAGTTGGGTTGTGTGCGTCGAACAAACCTAAGGGATAAAGAAGGAAGTATTGAGAATTGATTTGAAATATTTTGCATACAGATTTAATATTTTTTTGGTATATATACTTGTGTATAAAGAAATTAATAATTATATTAAAATAAATACAAAATACATTACTTCAAGGCATTGACCCTATTTTAAATTGCGTTATCACGGATTCAACTTCAAGTGCATATATTACAAGAGCAAGCAATCTGAGCATAAGCAAAAGTATTTTTCGATTATTGTGTAAGTCTGGCGTGAATGCTGGCCAATGGTCTGAGATAAAGTAGAGAGTTTTGCTGGTGTTGTTCCTATAACTAAAAAACTTGAACAACAATAGGTCAATAAGATTTTAGATTTAGATTATGGCAGGCTGATAAGTGTCCTTACTGCAATTAAAGAGAATTTGAATAAAGGACCTGGACTTTTCTGTGGCTATGTTAGCTTGTTTTCTTCTCGAATATAAGCAAAAGGCATTCGTCATCATGTATGTACATACGTATTGAAACGATTCCACGAAAATCTGCTCATTTTTCGTAAGAATATTAATAAAGATAACAATTTCAACATTTTACGCAATACACCAAGTAAGTATATCAGTGTAAATTAAATCATAAAACAGGCATTTAATCCCCAAAGAATAGGGAATCTCGAGTGATTGGCTGATAAGCGACGTTGTTAGTAGCAATTGCCCTAATGATAGATCTTTTTTTATTGGACTGCAAAACTGATAATTCAGTTGATTCGCCGTTTTCCCCCTATCCGTACTCACTTTATACAGTGTTTCAAGGGAATAACGAACTATGTACATGCATATGGGTGTTTCCATGGTGTCGGACGTGACTTTCAGAGTACATGTAAAATTAAGCAAAACTCAGCGAATCCTGTAAGGTTTTCCTTTATTAAACATTCTTTAAATTAAGTCAAATTACGGGCCGTTACAACCAATTCATTTTTAATCAGAAGCAATTCGTTGTTTGATTTAATTTTGAATTAAACACCCGTATGCTGTAATTCGAAAGTTCGTAGTTACGAATACGTAGCTCCGTTCCGAAAATTCGAATATTGGTATGCTGTAATCCGATCGTAACTATCAACGGCGTTGCCAACTAAATTAGTGAAATTCGAAGTTCTTACTCAGCTGCTTTGGCAGAAACAAATCAAAATAAATATACATAATCGCAAGTGAATAGTGAAATTAAAAAAAAAATAGTTTAATCATTATTTGAAATGACTTTTCCTTAATTAAGTAGAATACAAAGGATTCAGTGGCCGGCGCACTTTTGTCCCAGGAGGAAGAACAGCTTACAGTTGTATTAATATACAAAGGAGATTGCTAAGAGATTGTTCTGATCCATTTCGCTTAAATGATAAATTTTAAGGGCTTCCATTTCACTAGATATTGTGCCGCTTTAATTCTTGGAACGCTTTCCCGAAATTCCACCACATCCTCTTTAGCTCCTTTTACAAACCCTCGACCAATGTCCGGCTTTTCGCTCATGTATTCCACCAGTTGTTCGTATTGCGAGCGATTTGTTGTGATCTTCGATCTGTTAATTTTGTAAACATTTAATAATAAATATTTTTTTCATATCATATTCATTTTTACATATTTTTGCGTTTACACACTTTATTTTACTGATATTTTAAAACAATTTGTTTCGCTCCGACACGAGTTGCTATTCGTACAAAATTTCCGACAAATACATAAAAATGACAGCTACGTCGGATTCAGGCATACCAACATTACGAATTTCGAAGATTGCCTACGAATTTCGAAATTACGATACGACAACGCGGATTTCAGCATACCAATTTTACGATTCGTAGCAAAATCGAATCTACGACGGATTACAGCATAGGGGTGAAAATCTGATAACGGACGTGACAGATTTTTCGCCCGCATACAGTATTTTTACTTATAACACATACCATATTTAATTTTTTATTTAATTTTGAATTGATTTACTTGCATTTTCGGTTTTCATTTTTATGCAAACACCCTTTATGGCATATATACAGTACATAGTAGCAAAATAATAAATATATATAGCTTTAATTCTTGGGAAAATATACAAATGTTTAGCTAGTTGCACATTTATAACGATCGCTAATAATGGACTGTGATGGACTTTCCTAATTAGTAATAACTACACTAAATGTCAATGAATCTCTAAATTGTATTACGACCTGTCAGTGATAGGATTGTATAAGGCCATTAATGTAGAGGTGGTTTTGAAAGAAACTATAGTCAATATTCCAAACATTACGTTAGTTCTAGGCTACTAGCTTTACATCGCTTCAGAGCGGAAAAAAATTTACAGATGGGTTAATTGCTGTGAGGGGTGAATAATTTCGGACCAGCATGATGCGCGTACACGCTGCAGCTACACTATATTCGCATGCATTCACATAGATACTTAGTTTGATAAATTTAAATGCCAATATGTTTAATTAAATGTAATTAAGAAACAAGTGTAAAAAACACCAATGATAGGCGGGCGATAAGCAAAGTTGATGAAGGAATGCAAAATTGCACTTAAAAAAGAAATTGTTTTTTATATGCAACAATAGCGGAAAAGGTGACAGCAGCGATCGGAGGGCACAACAGAACGTGCTGGGCAGAGGGGACAAAGGAAAAATAGAAGCGCGACAGCTATTTTTGGCGAAACATTAAAACGAAAATAAACATTTTGTTTTCAGCGCACTTTTGTAAACACATACATATGTATGTATATATCGTCGATGCTTTTGCAAAACCGCCTATCTTTCGGCACTCAAATTGCGCAAGAGAACAAAAAACGGGTTTTCTTTGAAGGCATTGCTTTGAGAGGCGCTCTAGCTATTATTTAAAAAATCTGTTGCTTTAATAACGATTATACGATTTTTATGCATAAATCTTGATGCCTGGATTTCAGGGTTACCAAATCACATTTTTGCCACAACGGCACAACGGCGGTTTTGCAAAAAAATCTACGATATGTTTGTATTTACAAAAATGCGCTGAAAACATATGTACATTAGGGAGCCCATCGAAAATGCTTTTTTGCAAATTTCAAAACCCTACCCCCTGATTTCTTTCGTTTTTATGAGAAATATTATTGCCTACTTTTATAGATTTAGATCAGAAAATACAATTTTGTAGATTTATGAGTTTTGTAATGACTATTTTTGATTCGATTTCAAAGATCGAATATGACATAAGAAGAGGATATATAGGTCTTTAAAAGTATATAATAGTCTATTGTCGGACTTGGCTTTTTTGGATTTATTATGGGGTAAAATAAAAAAAAAAATATTTCTCTTCATATTTTAAATTTCGACCATCGATAATTTCCACAATTTCAAAATATGTAGTACTATCTAAAATTAAATCTATTTTTAAATAGACTGATAGCTAATTTATTGCAATCGCATAAAAATTGTTAAAGTTAGGCGACTTTTCTTAAATACGGCCTTGAATTTATAATGTGTATGTACCGGACTTTCAGATTTTTTGAGCAGTGCGGCTAAGGAATTCATCAATATTTATTCAAAATTGATGTATACAATAGCTCCTAAGAAAAAAATGGTTTTTGTAAAAATTTTAGGAAAATAGGTGGTATAGTTTTATTTATAAAAAACTAGATTTTACAGCGGTGCAGCACTCGTAAATCTCAAAATACAGAAAACTGTATAATTCCAATGGAAAAACAACACCGTTTTGCTTTAGGTGGATACATGCGAGGTAGTATTTTTACTAGCTCGCTTAGTTATTTATAACAAAAATAAATCTTCAAAGTACTGCAAAATGACTAACATTTTGGAATTGCAATCCAATGGCTGATGTTGTTTTTTTTTACAAAAAATATTGCCTTTTTATTAGTATTTGTGCGTAGAGGGCTCTGAGAAGGCAGCATTTTTCGATGGAAAAGAAAATGCCATAAAATAAAATGACTAACAAAATATAGCTGAAATGAGGCCATGAGAGCCGAAGTGGCCTAACCAAAAAATTCTTTTTGTGTACTTCCCTACTTAAAATAGTCTCAAAAGATACATTTTAAAATGAAAGTTGTTTATTCTTTAATTTTAAGGAAGTTAGGAATTCTTTAGTTAAGGAACAAAAAAATTTATTTTTAAGCTTAAATTTAAAAAAAGAATAAGGACTAATTTGCTAAGTCTTACATAATCAGGATTAACAAAAAATTATTGCACATAAAATTATCACAGGTGATTTCAATCAGATGATTTTTTTTAATTACTGCATTCCCTAACAGCTCTGGTCTAGGGTTACATCTCTGCTTACTTGAATTTAAATAAACACTAGGGTGGTGCTATGTTCTTCTGGGTAAGGAACTAAAATTAATTTTAAACTTCCAATTCTTAACGACTTTGATTCGTCCATCACGATATACGAAATTTTATACGAAATTGCCCAAAGTGAACATCCACTGTAAGCGTTTGGGGAGTTTTTAGAATTCCTCCTATCTGCAAGCATTACTTAATTAAATAATTTTTTTTAGCCATAGCATGTTCATGTGCTTATTGCTGCAAGTGTCGTAATCAAAAAAAAAATTGTTGATGAAAAAAAGTTGTTTGAATTAAAAAATGAGCGCCACCTCTCTTTCTATGCTGTGTATCGTTTAATAGCTCATTAGAAGAAAATGTGTCTTAATTTTTACTTTGAGAGCGTATTTAAAATTTTAAGGCATTTTACTCGAGTTTTTGATTTTTTGGAATATGATACTCTTGCACTAAAGTGATATGTAGTTAGTGACGTCACAGTGAGTAATGCGAAAGCAATAAACTGAAAGTTGCAACCAAATTTCAAAAAAAGCAGTAACAATTTAGAATGCATTGCGTGATCGCAACAAAGAAAATTATAACAAATGCACGTATGTACATACATACCTAACTGCACACATGCATATGCGTATACGTATACAATTATTTACAACTCAATATGTTCATAAAGCGCGCTGCAATNCAAGTTGCAACCAAATTTCAAAAAAAGCATTAACAATTTAGAATGCATTGCGTGATCGCAACAAAGAAAATTATAACAAATGCACGTATGTACATACATACCTAACTGCACACATGCATATGTACGTATACAATTATTTACAACTCAATATGTTCATAAAGCGCGCTGCAATGAACTGGGCCAATGAATGAGATTATAGTGCAAATCAATTAACAATTCGGTAAATATGTATGTATATACATATCTATGCTGCGTTCCCTTGAATAGAGTAAATTAAAAAAAATGTACAAAAATACAATAAAATCTTCAAATATGGCAAATAGTGTAAACAAGAACTCTTCACTGGAGTGAAAGTTAGTAGTCCGCAGGTGATTTATTAATTTTGTAAATATTTAAGCAAAGTTAAGAACTGTCTTTAAATAAATGAAAGTTAAATTGAAATATACCATACTTCGGCTGAAATTGCTTAAGTTCTATTTAACCATAAGCCCAAAACTCTACTATCATGCATACTGTCAAAAATTTTTACAAAAAGAGATTACAGTTGTCATTTAAAGGTTTTATTTTAGTCAATCTACAAACATACATACGAATGTTCATATTTATCTGACAACCGATAAGATCCATTATAAACGCTACATATATACATATGTGCGTATCCATGCATGAGCCTTTATTGCAATTCAGTCAACAACAAAAACGTGTGCTACGTGATTCAGTTGTATTAGACGCGTACTTAGTAATACATACATATGAACGTACATGTGTAAATATGCAAATTTTTCTTTGCAAACTTACAACAATGAATGTCAAAATACAGTTTAGAAACCAAATACAAAATTGCTAGAAAATATGACGCCAGAGCAAGGCAGTAAGTTTACAGAAAGAATTGATTTGTCATAAAATAGGCGATAAAAATCGATTATTACATGTAAACTTATGTGCTTGCATACCGACATTTATCTATGGAGCTTGCATTTCTCGCTGTGTAGTTTATTGAGTTATTTCTTATATCAAAGCCCGGCTCAAGTGAAAATACAAATACATAGTCTAAAGTGGCAAACAAAGCATTTTAGCACGCAGCAAATGACTATAATGAGTTAGATTAGCACAACATGATTGTACTTGTATCCTCACAGGTTGTTGACAGGCTAAGACCAACAAGAGGTTTTAGTAGTAGATGAAAATAGTTGAAACTCCGTTAAAAGCAACCTGTAAAACATCTACCAACGTTAATGAATCTGACTATACTGAGGGAAAAACAAATGTATCTAGGGCCAGCAAAATTTTACCATATGATATTACATATGTTTTCCAACTGTTTTTCTTTTTGTTGCTTTAAAACCAAAAGGTCGGTGCCAAGGCCACGAGGAGCCTTGAACTTAACATGAAATGCTCCATGGGCGTACAGTTTACTTGTGCATTCATTATTAAGTTAAGATTACAAACTTGTGCATTGGTTTGTCACACAAACGAGCGCCCTATTATTCCAAAAGGTATTGCATCACGACATTGACAGCAGTGGAGACGGTGAAGCATATTTGGTGCCACTATGATACTACGGCAGTCAGGCTGTCTTTGTTTTCAAGGCTGACAATTGGAAGCACGGAGCGCCGCGCCGTTTATTACAGCGTTCACCAGAAATACGTCATTATAACGAAAACATTGGTGTACACAAGGAATTTTATAAGGAATAAAATTTCAATAATTCCACAATCCAAAAGCTGCAAAGCAAGTTTTGCTGTATATATACATAAGTGTTTGCGAATTCACTTTTAATGCGACGTTTATCTATTTTTTTAACACAAAGGGAATACATACACCAAATAAATATGTAGACCTGGAAGTTGGTGTACTATTACCCATATCAAGTATTAGCGGATCATTACATTGCGATGCACACCCGCTTATCTTTGTACAGCTTTTCTCCAGTTCATCTACCTATGTATATACATAATTTGTGCCTATAGCATTATAATCCTATAATAAATTAGTTATTGATAAACTTACAAAACGTAATTAAGTTTGTGTTCCGACTCCCTTTCTGATTGCCGTCGCTTCACGTTCTTATTTTTGAGGCTGCTTTTCTACTTTTGGTCTGTCGCTTTTTGAAGATTTGGGTGCTATTCCACCGTCCACTTTGAGCCACCTTCAATGCCAAAACCACCTTCTTAGCTTATTCCATACACGTTTCGTTCTTTACCAGCTGGCCCGTCGTTCTCGTATTCTCGCTTCTCCACTGGCTTTTATTTTTTCTCGTCTCGCTTTGTTTGTCCTTTTTACACACACCTTAAAAATTTGCTTTCCGCTTTGACTTGCTTATCCTGCGCACAAACCCAAACACATATTCACATGTTTTCGTTTTCTTTATTATGATTTTTTTGCGTTTTCGTTTTCGACTTTTTCGGCGAATTTAGGGAGCCCCGTGTGCGCCTGTAGGCGTTTGTAGGTCCGTATGTGTCCCTATGAAAATCTGTCCACTACCACATGAAATGGTTTTTGCACATTCTTAATTTACAGCTGCAAATTTTGGAATTCATAACTTTTCAGTGTTTTTGAATCGATTTGGCTGCATTTTAATCTCTTTGTTTTAATTTTAATATCGACTTCGCGAATAAAACCCGTCCGTGTGAAAAATTGAAGAACTTAATGCTTCTTCTTACCTAATTGGCAGTTCACAGTTCTAAATAACTCGGGCACAATAAAAATTCCATTTCATGAATAGGGAACGTAGATTCTTACGTTTAACGCAGCTATTTGTAACTTATTTGCGTAGTTATGTTCAAATAAAAAATTAACTCAGCGTTTATACGGCAAAGTTCGTATGTGCTATGTTTCACAACATAATTAAAAAGATCCTTTCTTCACATAAATATCCGGATACACAGATATCGAGCGGGTGATGGACAGTAATAGCCGTAATAGAATAACTGCATCGTCTCCAAACCCGCAGTTTTAATTTATGGTTAGTTACGAAAAGAGAACGTGCAAAATTTTCTTTCAACGTTCTCTGATGTAAATAACTAGATCTAATACTGAAATTTTTTTTTTACGCAAACTATTCATTTATTAAGTCTATAACTACGTTTAAATTACTTTTGGAAATATTAAAACAACGCATAAAATAATTCGCGACAGGTCCACAACTATTTAGTTGCATGCTTATTCATATAAAAGTCCCTGGAAAATACCACCCCTCTTTCGTACATCAATAGGGTTTGAATATTGCCCATTCTTCATTTTGTTGGCTTGATGCTCAAGTACATCTTATTTTGAATGGTT
The DNA here is from genome assembly GCF_001687245.7 of Rhagoletis zephyria. Taxonomy (NCBI): domain Eukaryota; kingdom Metazoa; phylum Arthropoda; class Insecta; order Diptera; family Tephritidae; genus Rhagoletis; species Rhagoletis zephyria. The sequence goes on along the minus strand of NW_016162136.1, from coordinate 24,247 downwards.
TGCTTGACAGGATTGATTTTTTTAAGTATTTGTGTCATGGTCTCCACTAGACGATCGCTGGAAACGCCAGTCTTTTTATTTTTAAACTTGGTCAGTAGTTCAGTCGGAGTCATAGGCTTGCGCATCAAGTAACGACGCACTGCCTCTTCGGTAATGCCATAATCACTGCAATTAGATAATAAGAACAAATATATTTTTAAGCGTTTGAGTAGTTAAAGACTATTTTATGGTTACGTACTCCTTATTGTTAGCATTTACAACACCGGCGAACGTAGATGGCACCATAGGAGTTGCTTCAGCTTTAGTTCGTTTCGCTGGCGTACTAACTGGACTGTTACTATTCTCCGAAGCGGTAAGATCGCTTGGCATGCTATTGTTAACATTACGTTTTGTTGCACTGTTCGTTATTGAGCTGGTAGGCGTGGCTGGACGTGAATTGTTGTTGGCTGCACTCTTGTTATTTGTATTATCCTTTGTTTTTTTCTTGCTGCCGCTACTTTCATCCTCGGAATCGCTACTATCTGAGCTGAAGTCACTGGACGAATCTAAAAGAAAATATTTGGAAATTTTAGTCTACAATAATGTCATATTTCATTAAAAAACCTTTTTTTTCGTCCTTCGTAATCTTCTTAGTTTTTTTCTTCTCCTTATTGCTTCCTTCTTCTTTATTTTTATCTTTCTCTTTATCTGATTCATCAGATTTCTTCTCTTCCTCCTCATCTTCTTCATCCGAGGTCAAAAGTTTGCGCAAAGCATCCTCTTCCGCTACAGACTTCATATCCTTGTCTAGTTTGGCTTCTGGGTCAGGTTCACTGTAAAATATTCATGACATTAGATTTTTTCAATATAAATTTAGCAGCACGCTTACTCTTCACTGGATTCTGTATCATAATCCATTTCTCGCCCCTCCTCATCACCATCATCTGATTCTTCGAAAGCCTCATCATCTACATCTCGTTTTTTCTTCGGCTTCTTCGGTTGGCCTTTTTTGCCTTTCTTCTTGCCGCCATCATCATCGCTATCTTCTTCTTTTTTCTTCTTCTCTTCGTCCTCGTCGGAATCAGATTCATCATCTGAATCGATCCATTCATCCATTTCACTAATTTTCAACTCCTTCGCCTTTTTAGATCCTCCTTTGACTTTAACCTCCTCTGGGTCCTGCTCTTCTTCCACGTCGCCCTTCAAACGTTTACGCAACATAAGTGAAAAATAGTTCATCACTTTCTTACGTCGTCCAAACTCTTGTTCGGCTTCTTCGGCTGACAGTGATTTGTAGCGTTGTATTGGTTGAAAATTGTACCATTCATTTAAGGGATAAGCTTCAATTGCACCATCTGGTGCATGAGTGAACACATAGAAGGCTGCGTTTTCACTAACGCCTCCCTCCCGAATGCCCTTAAATTTTTTGCCATTCTTACCGCCTACTTTCAGTATCCATGGCTGTGCTTCAGGTCGATATTTTTTTGCAATAATGCCAAACTTTTTTCGACGGACTTCCTCGCGAAGATCTCGATTATACTCGGAGCCAGCGCCGAATTTGGGCATATCTTCTTCCATGCCCCGAAATTCTTTCATGTTATTTTCACGTTCCATCTTTACACCGCGCCATTGGGCGAAGTCCACATTTAGCGTGGCATTAAATCGCATAACGTGATGCTTTTTTCGCAAGTTTTTCGGCACACGTATATTGAATTCCTGAACGTTTGTTGGAGGGGCTGGTGCCGACGTGGATGCTGATGCACTGCTGGAACTGGCGCTGGCGGACTGATAAGCATGCTACCAGTTTATTAAGATTTGGAAAATTATTAGTTTAGTACTTACACCAGACTTTGATGTGGATGCCATTGTTGCACTGTCTCTTCAAAGGCTTCGTTTTATTTTTACAAAATTAATTATTTTTCATATACTGAGGAGAAACACGAACCAATAAATAAAAAATGCGATAAAATTCACAGTAAACAATAATGTAGGGTTGCAATTTTGACAACCAGATGTTAAAACAGAGGTGCCAAGGCTTCTGGAATAAAGCTGTGCTACCAATTGATTCACATATATACCTTATGAGTCATAAGTTATGCCAAATTTTTATGAACCCTAGAAGAAAAAAACTTTATGTAAATAGAAAGAGCCTTAAGGAAATAAGCTTTAAAAATTTTTTTAGACTATCGAGCTCGCATATTATTAATACCTTGACCTTATACCATTTTCCCACGCCATTCTGAATTGCTTTGTTCGCTCTCCCATTTCCGATCACGAATTACCCCATTCCCACGCTCACATTCTTAATTCGATTTGACAGTTCTCAGTCTCTGTGTTTTGTTTTTGTTCTTCTTCGCTGCAAAATGGATGCAAAATGTAGGTTCTTCCTAAAAATTTATAAGTTTCCGTATTAAATTAAGGAAAACCCATTGATAAACATAACTTTTCGCACTCAGAAAAAAATGCAAGTTTTGTTTTGTGAGCAAGTTTCGATAAATTCCCGATACAAATTAGAGACGGCACCGATTTGTTCTTAATTCGCATCATGATTCAATAATACAAGGTTCGATAAACTGACAGTTGTCTCTCTCGCACCGCTCCCTTAGCAGTGGCAAAGTGTTGCTTCTTTGCAAATTTACTTGGAAAAAAGTGTTGCTTTGCTGTGAAATAGCAGTATATGAAGCACATTTAACTGATGAAAACATAAACTGTTTTTAAATTGGATATTTACATAAAGCTCATAGTAGTTTTATTTTTTTATACGGCTAAATAACACATATAAAATTTCGTTCAATATTTCGTTTAAAATGCGAGATTTCCTGCAAATACATTAGAATTTACAAAAGGAATTTCACTGCTATTTGCCTACTTTGGATACTTTTCTACTACCATTTTCGCAGCAATGGATTTCATTCCTCCCCTTTCCCCTCCTTCGTAAATGGAACCTTTTGTAAGGGAGTGTCAAACCGCGGCTGTCAATAATTATCTAACGTTGTATTATTGAACCATAAATTCGCATGGTCATTGGATTTGAATTAAATTGACTTTACGTAAATTGTGTGTACAATAGTCTCGGATAATTTTGGTTTTCGTTGTTTGGTTAAAGTTTGCTTTGTGAAACAAGATGGCGTGGAACCCGTTTAAAAAATCGAGCTTTTTCACTCACTTGCTCTTACCAGCTTTTACGTGGTAGTGTGTTGTTCGTTCATGAGACGCTGGCTTAAAATAGGCCTATAACTTGGCAACACTATGTAGTAAACAGCTGATAGCTGCAATTATAGGAATGCCAGTGGCAAAAATACATCGATGTTTTTCTGCGATCGAAANGTCGGTGTTATGCAGACAAAGTTTTGTTTGCCAAATTAAATGGCGGCTGCTTACTTTGCTCGGCGGTGGTTATGTCGAGTTTGGCACAGGGTTGCACGTTCATTATGGTTTTCATGGCTATTGCCAACACGAAATGAAAATTTCAGATGTACATAACGCGCACAATAAATATATTTTTATGATAACGTATAGGCAATTAACTGTGCCCTAATCTTTGAAGCTTCTACAGCATATTCAGTTCCCTAGCTTTCGGTATCACGGCAATTTTTGTGTATAACAACAATTATCTAAAATTTTTGTATATGACAACACCGAATTTGCCGCAGTTTGACCAAACAAAATTAGTTTGCTGTAAGAGTCGCCAAACTCGCTCTCTCCGAGTTTGCTGCAACAACAATTGCACGCAGTTTGCCAAACAAAATTTCTGCATAACACCGGCCGTAGTGTGTTGTTCGTTCATGAGACGCTGGCTTAAAATAGGCCTATAACTTGGCAACACTATGTAGTAAACAGCTGATAGCTGCAATTATAGGAATGCCAGTGGCAAAAATACATCGATGTTTTTCTGCGATCGAAATATACATCGATATTTTTTGAAGCATCGAAAGCCATACATACCTACAGATAATGTTTCACAACAAAATATGTTATTAGCAGAATTGTACAAAGTTAGAAATAAGTCTCTTTTTTGTACAGTTAAAAAAAAGCTGGAATGACGGTTCAATGAACTACAGGTGTCAGTTTAGAAAAAACATCGATGCATTGATACATCAAGTGGAAAAATTTCGATGCAACGAAGCATAACATCGATATTTTCATCGATGTTTTTCCGACATTACTATTTGCGCTTTTATCCGATGATTTGATTAAAAATTTGATTTTAGTTTTATGTACATAATTAAGCCAATAGGTCTTGGGTAAATCAACAGGTAAGTTCTATAGATACTTATAATCCATTTAACTTCTTGTTTACAGAATTTCAGATTCATTTACCATAGTAATGGACGTATTGAATGAAGATTGTTTACATAAAATTTTTCAATATCTTGCCTTAAAAGATCAAATAGCTCTTTCACTTGCGAGCAAGCGTTTTGTTTGTGTGCTTAGTAATATATGGTTAAGAAAATATAGGAAGCGGCTGGAATTAAAGCTAAGTGCCAAAACCGAACTCGGAGTGGGGGAACTAAAAGTGTTCATTGGAAATGTGCACCAACATATTGAGCACCTTCAACTCGAATGCGAGTCCGTTGAGTTCATAAATGTGCTGCGGCAATTCCAGTTTATCAATACGCATAAGTTGTACATTTCAGTGAAAGGGGCACAGTTGCTGCAACAAGAATTCGTAGCCATTTTGTATAATATATTTCCAAATATAAAAATCTTGCATGCAGCTGGAAAGTTCACTGGCGCAGGCTTTATAATGTGGAAGCGTTTAGAATATTTGACACTCACTTCTTGTTTCACCTTCCAATTCGACTACTTAGAAGATATATTACGAGAACTACCAATACATACATTAATACTGAAGAGCTTTAAAGTAGAGCTACCTCGCCTATCGGACAATGCCTTAGAAAATTCTGCTTTACGTGTGTTGGTGCTGAACTCATATGAATTATCCTATTTCACGCCACAACTGAATAATCTGAAGCAATTGAAGGAGCTGCAGGTCAGTGATTTGTACTCTACGCCTAACTTGGATACGTTAAATAACCAACTAGTGGAGCTACGTAACACGCATCGTATTGAGGGGATAAGCACACGTGATATCACAACGATATTCCCAAAAATTATTGATTTGCGTTTGCATACGCACCTGCGACATTTGCTTCTAGCTATTGATCCAATGGCGTTTTCAGAAATGCTTCCTTACATTTGCCTACTACCCACGTTGCGTATATTACACTTTCATGCTTGTTACGTTCGCAACGAGGCGGATTTTCAAAACCTTTTTTCAGTTTCGGCACATTTGGATGAAATAAGTTTGGAGAGATGTATTATTAGCTACAGTTCTAATCCATGTTTAGATGTGAACGACATTGTGGGCCATCGAACGAAACCTCTTACATTTAACTTTTATGAAAACAAGTCTGACAATGATGATAAGGTGGGAGAACCATGATTATTTTTGTTTTTCAAATGCTATATTTAGAAATAAAAATATTTGTTCTTCAAGGCTGAGCTGCAGCTGAAGGGTCAAAGCGATCTATTTAAACTGGAGTCTGATCAAAAAATGCTACAACGCTATCGTTATTTGGTTTACGAATTTATTTAATTTATTATTGTATAAAAGTCCATACTGGTATTTGAATGCATCAAACATTTTAATATGATATGAGATAATGTATTTCGCTAGACATTGCACGTAAAAACATCACATTTTTAATGTGTAAAAATGTATGGTCTGTGATCATTGATATTAGTATTTTTAAAATAAAATTATACTGTAAAATATATGTCTAGGCAATTGTTTCGCAAGTGCTTTCGTTCGACCACTAAAGAATTGGCAAATCCAAATCGGACTTTAAATACGGGTTTTCAAAATATCTCGGCTCCTGCGCCGTCTAGCGGATTAATTCATCTTTCATATTGCCTTGGCATTGGGTTCTGAGCAAAGTTTAAAGTCTAGCTAATCGGGAAGTTGGTTCCAAAATTTGATTACACATTTCTTGTGACATAATAAACGTATTCCAGGTGTTTCAAGATTTGTAGGTTTTACAGGAAAAGCTGTTTTCGCCATAAATTCCTGCAAACCGTGAAGTACCTGGAACGCTCCGGTATCCTGTATGCATTACCACATCTTAATCCAACTGGGCGGTAGCTGTTCTGTATTATAAGTAAATAAAAAAAAAATTGTTTTTGCAGTTGCATTGTATGAGCAAGTTTCAATATTAACGGTCTATTTTGAGAGAATTGATTTTTGAAAAAATCTAAATAAAAATGTAGAGTACAAGGCAAGCTTGTTGTTTTAAAGTTCATACAAATTCTCCAAAGAGTTTTTAGGAAATGATGCTTCAGTGACAGTCCTTGGTCAGATATAAATCCATGAACCAAAAATATAAGATCACGCGGGCAGGATTGTAGCCCGTTAGAATCGCATTTAGGAAAAAAGTTTAACGATTTTGACATTAGTCGTTTGTACCGTTTGTACATTTCTTCGTTGTTTACAATTTGGTGGTGGCTTTTTACTGCAATTTTCTTCATTTTCGCCTGTGACAACGTGTGTACACAAAAGATAAAGAATAATTTAACACAACGGCATGATTTATAGAAGAATTTGCATAATAAAAATGATTATTCATGCGTTCAACAATTTCGCGGTTTTCTCCGTTCTCTTTGTTGTTTACTTCTTACAACAAAGATGGCGTCGAGATTTCGGCAGCTAGAAAATAACTTTTTTCTTTCTTTCCTTCCCGCGTGATCTTGTTCCGGACACGTAAGGCCGTAAATACGTAAACTACCGTAGGAATGAAAAGGAAGCCCGGCTGACCGCCTGCTGAATACACCTTTATTATCGATAGTGTTCGTCTGATAAAGTGTGTTTGCATTGTTCAACTTTGCGTTCAACTCAGCGCAAGGTTGCACGAAAAAAAAAGTTGAATGGCTAAAAATATCGAAATATGAAAAATATCAAAATATTCGCCATAAAAAGGTGTTTGCACTGTTCAACTTTGCATTCAACTTTTGGTTGAACGGCCTTTCAACCAATCGCTTTCAACAAAGTTGGTAGCCAGCCAAAATTAAGCCATTCAACTTTTTTTCGTGCAACCCTGCGTTGACTGCAAACACTGCTATACCACCCCAACTCAAGTACTGAATGCTACTCAAAGTATCGATAGAAAGGACTCGATTCTACTTGTACCAGAAAAAGTAAGTCTATAAACATAAGCCTAGATATTAGTCTTTGCCAAATTTTCTTTGTTAAGTATTCATAATGCCATATTTACAAAAAAAAAATTAAAGTTTAAAAGACTAAAACCTCCCTATTATAATTGCCATTCGTACTGTCATCAGGTAACTTGAGAATAGAAATAGCTACGTCTTTTAGGCGCATCAATATTACATAGTTACATCCCGAGCTAATAAAAGGAAGGTAAGAAGGTAAAAATACTCATTACTTTGTAGAAGTACTATAGTATTCACTTTTAACTACTGGTATCGGAACATCACTAATTATCGATTGCAATATCAATTAAAGAAAGCGGAGAGAAGATAGACAACAAAAGATCCGACGACATTAGGAAAAAATTTATTAGGGTATATTTTGAGATTAAAAAGCCTTAAAATCCCTGCATTACAAAGTTCAAATTCCATTAAAACCTTTTTTAATAAATTAGTTTAATCGACAAAGCTAGATGGCTATGGATGTGATAAATAAATTTTACTCAACTGTGCATACGACAGTCTCACAGCTGTCGGGAGTCTTACCAGGAAACAATGTCACCAGGGAATATGAAGTACTGGAGCAGGTGTGTACAGCAGGCGTTGGTAAGTAATTGCAAATAAACAAAAAAAAAAAACTCGTGTCACGTTCTGTTTTATACCACCAAAAGGCCTTATGTGGAAAGTGTACAATGGGTATAAGAAGAGTACAAAACAGGAAGTATCTGTATTTGTATTCGAGAAGAAAATGCTAGAGCGCTGGGCGAAAGATGATCGCGAGACCATGTTGGAAACCCTACGGCGAGGCGTGCAACAGTTGACAAAAATACGACATCCACACGTCTTGACCGTTCAGCATCCGCTCGAGGAGTCACGCGATTCATTAGCCTTTGCCACGGAGCCCGTATTCGCCTCGCTTGCGAATGTAGTAGGTGACGCAGTGCGTTCGGATAAAAAACTCTATGACGTAGAGATACGCCACGGTCTTTTACAACTCTTTGACGGCCTGTCTTTTCTGCATAATGACGCAAAAATCGTGCACCGCAATATTTGCGCTGAAACTATAGTGATTAATAAAAATCGCAGTTGGAAGTTATTTGGCTTTGACTTTTGCATTGCCAATCAACCCTCAGTGGACGGTAAATCATTTTGGCCCTGCCGTGAGTATTCAACTTCTATACATGTGTTGGCACAGCCCAGTCTAGAATATTGCGCACCAGAAATAGCGCTTAACACTATAAATAGCCCCGAAAGTGATTTATTCTCCTTAGGTTTGTTATCTAAATGCATTTTTCTGGTGTAAGTAATTTAAAGAAACCTTCTTGAAGGTGTGTTAGTTTTCACAATTTATTCCGGGAAGCCGTTAAAAATGTTTGGCAGTGATTATAGCTCGTTTCGGCGTTATGCAGCCGATCTCAATCAGCGTAAGTATCCTTCAATGAATAGTGTACCCAGCGAATTGATTGAGAGCTTACGGGCATTGCTGCATCCCAGTCCCAATATGCGGCCACAACTGCATGAACTGAAACAGGTGCGTGGAAAATACTACTAATTTTTGGTGTTTCTTAAAGTTGCTTTTTACAGATTGTTTATTTCCAAGATGTTGGTGTTAAGACGCTTAGCTACTTAGATTCCTTGTATCAGTGGGATAATTTACAAAAATCGAAATTCTACAAAGGACTTCCACAAATCATACCTACACTACCGCATCGTGTCAACTTACATTCCATTTTGCCATATTTGGTAAAGGAATTCATAAATTCGCCAATGATACCATTTGTATTACCCAATGTGTTGCTTATTGCTGAGATGAGCAGCCAGAAAGAATATTGCGAGCATATTCTAACACATCTTAAACCCATTTTCAAACTGAACGACCCCATACAAATACTACTTATTTTCATGCAAAAAATGGATCTCTTACTTAAATTGACTCCAGCTGAAGAAGTGAAGCTTCACGTATTGCCGCTACTCTATCGCTCGCTGGAGTGTGATATGCCACAAATACAAGAGTTGTGCTTGGCAGTATTACCCACTTTTTCCAATTTAATCGACTACAATGCCATGAAAAACGCTGTGATACCTCGCATTAAAAAACTCTGCCTGAACAGCACCAATGTTTCTGTGAAAGTGAATTGCTTGATTTCGATTGGTAAACTCTTAGAAGATTTGGACAAGTGGTTGGTATTGGATGAGATTTTACCATTCCTGCATCAGATACAGAGCCGAGAACCTGCTATAATTATGGCAATAATTGGAATTTATAAAATTGCCATGACCAACACCAAGCTGGGCATAACTAAAGACGTGATGGCGCATAAATGTATACCGTTTTTAATGCCACTCTGTGTGGAGAATGGATTGACGATTGCACAGTTTAACACAATTGTGGCGTTAATTAGGGAAATGTTCGGTCGAGTGGAGAAGGAGCAGCGCGAAAAACTGGAGCAACTTTCAACTATACAAAGGGAGAACAAGTGAGTACATACATGCATGAATAATTAATATATGGCTGTCGAGTTTGGAATTTCAAAGCTTGAGCAGAAATTATGAACGTTGGTTAATTAGAAAACTTAAAACAAAAAGTAAGGGAATGCAGAAGGAAATGTTTTTTTCATATGTAGAGTTTGCGTAAGCAATTATAACGCTTTTTAAATCTACTTTATTTCTTATAAATTCGAACGGGAGTAAATTTATTTTTTTTTTCTGTATATCGGTTTAGATTAATCTTAAAAAAATGCTAATTTGTTTTTATTTGCTCAAGACCACGTGATGCTTCTGAGATTTTGGCCACAGAATTGGAAAAAGGCACGGGTTCCTTATCGCAGGGCGCAAAGGCGAATACAAGCCTTACGAACAGCGTAAACAGTGACGATGATATGTTTTCTGGATTTTCCATATCACCACCAACGAAACAGTCAAGCGCACCTTCACAAGGAATTCAACAATTAAAATTAAAATCGAATAATGATGCGCTAAAGTTAGTAGACGCAAACTGAGAAATATAAAATTTGGATGATTTAATGTGAATTACTATCTTACAGAATATCGCACACTTCATCGCCTAAACCCGACATTCTCTCCTCGCTGATGAACTCGAATATATCGAATCTAAGCAACTCTTCATCGCCAAAGTCCTCGGTTGCCCCCACATCCGCAATGTCACCGATTGTGAATCCCTATACATCTCCCGGCAGTAATGTGACCAGTCCCAACCAATCGCATTCAACTGACGCTTGGACAAACAACTGGCATAGCGCAAATCCTTTGGTTATGAATCATCAACTGGCCTCACCACAAGCCAATAATAGTAGTAATAATAATTCATCATCGTTGGATAAATTAAATCCATTCGGTGGTGGGAATAAGAGCGCAAGTGTGCAACGACAAGTTGTAAACTATATTTACCCTTCGGGCTACAACAGCAGTGGTGCCAGTGGAATCAGCAATGGCAATAGTATGAGCAGCTTGAATAATATGAACAACTTAACTCCACTGATACCGCAACAAAATGCAGCGCAGAAACAGGCACAGGATAACAAAAATCTTAACACATTATCACAGCAGGATATACTAAGTTTCCTAAATTAATTGAACAATGCCAATGTGTTATTGTGCGTTTCTGTAACATGATTGCAGCGAAATACTGCGTGCATTCCACATACTATGGGTTACAACAAATACAAGTGTAGCGTTTATATGACGTGGCCATTTTAAATATCAAAGACAATTTCAAAACCAGCAGTTATAAGCGGACAAAGATGAAATGATGTAGGAGACTTTTATTAGGTATATAGAATAACAAGTGCAATATGCTGATTGCAAGTGTTATGTATGAATGTTTTATTCGTTTTCTTTTTATATACCCATATCACACAGATTTTGGGCATAACCTAAAACTGTCAAACATTTCAAATTAACAAAAACTATTTACGTAGGTATTCCAGACTTTTGGCCAAATTGTGCATGTCGTTTTTGACTAGTTGTTTTTGTAAACTTTATCGTGAATATTTAATTATCTGAATCAACGGTAGCTATAGCAAGATAAACCAATTCAAATTATATTCTCAAATCGCACTCCTTCGCGATTGTTTTTAGAAAATCCGAAAATTTATAAATTACTATATTTTGTTAGAATGTAGTTTCTTTGATTCGACTATTGACCTTTAAAGAGGACATCTAAAAATTAATAACAAAAGTTGATAAAAAAAATACGATAAACTAGCGTTAGGGAATTTTAACGTTAACAAAAACATCTGTTAAAAAATTAAATCATTTAAGCACTTTGATTTTGTTATATCGCGGAAGACCATTTCGGCGTTAATAACCATTTTCATTTAAAATATTATAGTTTTTCTTCCTCCATCTATGAGTGTGAACAAATCAATGCAATGTCTTTTAAAAAATGTTTGAAATGTTAAACCCAACAGTTCTAAACTACCCTTCCGAACTCTGTTATCATTTTAAACTAATTGTAATCTATAAAAAATACTATGATTAAATATCTATTTATATAAACTAATAAAAAACCATATATGTATGTAATTCAAGTATGAATATATTCCATATATACAAAAAAAAACTTACATATAACTTTATCCAGTTTGTGCTGAACGTACGCTCAAATAAATGCACCAACAACCGTTGAAATGTTGATTTGGTTATATGTATGTATAAACGGCACATCATTTAATTAGCAATTAAATTTGGCTAATTGTGACGCCTTTCGTTTTTTATTTAGGGTTCTTATACTAAGTTTAGTTATTCACAATTTCTATACATAGTGTGCTAATTAAAGTGTATACCTTTGTAATTGAATGCCAACAGCAATTTCATAAAATCATCTAAATCCATAGAGCGTGCACGCGCATTTTCCATTTCTAATTTTTTTAAGATGTCCATTACTTTGGCCTGCATACTAAAATCAGCTTCGAGTGGCTATAGGATAGTAGCCATAAGTGTTAACATACATTTTGTGGGTTTCTTTTAAAAGTATTTCCTCGCTCTTACCTTATTGTGCAGCGATAGGTGTAACTTGTAGTTTTTCTCCAGCATCTCGATTACCGAATTTATTTTAAAAGCTGCACCTAATGTTTTGTTTTTACGCAGAAATGCAATGCGGGTTAGACCATCCCATTCGGTAAAATTAACTGGCGGTGGCGGGTTCTTTGGCTCTAGTCGCACAACGCTTGATTCTACTTTCGGCGGTGGTTTAAAATTATTCCTACCAACCTTCATTAGCATATCGACACGCGCTAGCAACTGTGTATTGATACTTAGACGACAATAGAGCTTGTCACCTGGCTTGGCAACTAGCCGTTGTGCGAATTCACGCTGAAACATTAGCACAGCGCAACGAAAGAGTGGCCGGTGTAGCAGTAATTTGAAAATTAGCGGCGAACTAATTTGATATGGTACGTTGGCAATGCATAAATCGAAGAATGGTAGTTCGGCTTTGAGAAAGTCACCGATTAGTACTTGTAATTTTGGCTGTAGCGCTGTTGCTTGTACACGCTTTTGCAACTCAGCAGCGAGTCGTGTATCAATTTCACAGGCGATTACTTTCTTGGCACGCTCTAGCATACGCACTNGTAAAAGTAAAACACTCCATACAAATTTGAAAACGAAAATTTATCTGTGTAGAGAATATACGTCATTCTCTACTACTCATTAGCAGTAGAGAACAGGGCGGCGAATTCATATCTCAATTCGCCTTGGTAGAGAATTGTTACAGAAACGAGCTACTGAATTGGCTGATCCAACTGTAGAGTACGTTTCGACCTGCGTACCACAAGTGAATTGACATTAAGAATTAAGGCGAATGCCTTGCCCCTTGGTGCAGATCTAAAGCGACAAACATTCCGAGGCGGACGAAAATGTGACCATTTAAGCGCAACGGGCTCCAGGGGAGCTTGTGTCTCCTTGCAGACATCGACCGTAGTTACACCAACCTATAATTTCAATGTAATGCTATCCGTCAAGCGATGTCGAGCTTTAAATATACATACAACGCCCTCCTCTACCCGTTAACCGACAAAGCTGAAAACCGTAAGGCTGTAGCATTCACCCCTATCAAATGATGATCAGGATTACGGGTAGTTGCTGCTTCTCACCTGACCAAACTACAGCTAACACACTATCTCTTGCTTCAGAGTTCCTCCCCAAAATCAATAACCATTTAAGCTTGTCTAAGCAGTAGAGTGTACACTGTACAGTAAATACCATCACTTTTCGCCAGATCAGCAGTGACCTTGACACAATCGCCCCAGTTAGGGAACAATTCGAGTTGCTTTGAATTTATTGATGGTTTTCGATATGGTAAACTAAACCACGCTACTAGAAGATATTGAACCTTTCTCTATTCTACTGGGACTAAAGCCACGGACTGCTAATTATTGGGGTGGTCGACAATTGTATCACTCTGATATTTCCAACCTAAAGTGACCGAAGTTATAGACCTGTCAAAAGACAGAACGTCACACAGCCGCAGGATGTAGAAGCAGTTTCTGCTTAGTTGCTTTCGCTGAGAGCAACCAAGTCGCCTCCTGCGAGGGACGCGATTCATTAAACAACCTAGCAGATTAAGCCTATACCTTTGAATAAATTACCCAAGACAGTATCTCTTCACCTGCCCTCTTCAACCTAGTTACTTGAAACTGGTGAATAGGTGGTCTACGAACAGTAGACTCTAGTAAGATGTAACTCATACCAAATAAATATGATTCACTGGGAAATAAAAGCATTTACATGGTATTGATACGCTACAAGTAATTTTTAGCAAAAAAAAAAAACGACTTCAACTCCCATATAAAAAAAATACATATATATATATATCTCATGATCCACTGATCGGATTTCAACCAGATCGGTTGACGTGGTCCAAAGTTATGCGGTAACATACATAAAAAAAAAAAAAAAAAAAAAGATTCCGACGAACTGATAACCTCCTCCTTTTTTGGAAGTCGGTTAAAAATAGAGTGACTACATGTTCCAATGAGGAACTCAACGATATCGAGTGGGATGCATATAATAAATTTTTTCATATGAAAAATTATGGGCATATATGTAATACTTCTATATTGGCAGTAAGCTAACTTCTCAATGTGTTAGCATTCCGAAATCAAAGCGAGGCGGTCTAGTACCGTTTTTTTCAATTTATTGTGTACTTGAGTGCCGTTTTTGTATATGTGTTGTGTACATGTTTATTTATAAACGTATGTGTTCCTTTTCTTTCGTACGTGTTTATTGATATATCTGTACTGTAGTGTTTTCGGACGGTACTGGCTCTTACTGCCAATATAGGAGTATTACATATATGATTATGGGGTGATACTGTTAACATAATGTGACCAACCGTACTTCTTTCGGAAGTACAGTACTTATTTTTTCGCTCTTGTACTTCGTACTTCGAAGTACAGTCAAATGTACTTCCTTGCGATATTTTGTACTTCAGGAGGAAGATTTTGTAACCAGTTAGCGACGATTTTCGTAACGCTATCGCACTTTTTGACGCATGATATAAATGATTTTGCGTCAAAAAGTGTGATTGCGATTCGAAAATTGCCGCTAACTGATTTCAGAATCTCCCCCCAGGTCCTGTACTTCCTCGATCTTCTGGACGATCATCACATGGCCTGGGTGATAAATTCGGTCACCCCATTAAAGTCGCCGGGACCGATGGCATCATACCTGCGTAGCTCCAAAAGGTTCTGAAGGTGTTGTGCAATTGGTCAAGAGAAAGATGAAGTGGAATCATCTCCACATTTTCTTTTAACCTATCCAACCTTCGCGAGGCTAAGATGGAAGCATTTTGGCTCGCACTTCTGAACAAACACTGAGATCTCAGGGATCGAAAACAACCGTCAACTTAGCCCAACCTAACCTGTACTTCTTTGAGCTATGAAATAGTTGGTCACATTACTCATAACCAATATATAGTATTGGCCAATACAATAGCACCCCCATTTCAAGGTGATATTGTTTGTCATTCATTTTTTTTTTTCATACAGTTTATGCCCCTTTCTGGCTTTTACAAAATGCAGGGGTACCGTACTTATTTCGGTACAATATGATCGTAATGTATTTTCAATTCGAATTCAAAGAAAAACATCCCACGAAAATGGTTGCGATTTTAGAAAAATTTGTGTATATTTGCAAACTACTGCAAATAATGGAGTGTCATATCTTAAAAGGTTCAGAGAATTAACGAAACAAACAAACATTTTATGGCCTCATGTTTCCTTCAAATCGCATTGCTATTTTTTCTAACTTTTCCTTTTGTTTAGCGCTGTAACCGCTTTAGTTATATCTTTTAATTTATGCATGTGAACTATTTTCAACAAGCATTTTTTCATTTGCTCCTGAATTTTGGGTACATTTTCTTATAGTATTTCTCATTCTATGTTTTTATTACATATGTATATACACTCCAATGTTCGGGATAGTATTTTGAGAATACCCGAAATATATGCAAATATGTGGTGGCGGCTGCTGTAGAGCATTACGCAGCGCCTGAGTTCAAGTCCAGTTTCCCACCAACATCAAAATATAAAAAACAAAAAAGTTTTTTTTTCTAATAGCGGTTGGGTAATCGTAAACCTCAGAGTGTATTCTATATTGGAAACAGCTTCTCATAAAAGTACAATTGCCGTTCGGAGTCGGCGTAAAACTGTCCTTTACAATAAATAAATAAATAAATAAAATCACGCATGCCACATATCGGAGGAGAATCTAGGCCAAGCTCTAATATATTGTGTAAGCGCCAATATGTAAATATATCGTCGTTTAAAGTACAAAAGCGCGTATCGTGGTTCTGCAAAACCTCGAAACAGAAATTTGTGCCAAAAACACATTAACATTAACATTAACATTAACATTAACATTAACATTAACATTAACATTAACATTAACATTAACATTATTCAAGTAAAATTTTGTTTGCTAATTTTTTTATATGAGAATATTGTTTGCGCTTTAACCCAACCCATAAAAAGCAATGATAGAAACTATTTAAAACATTTAGAAAATATCAAAAATATTTTGACCAAATTTCGAACTTTTTACGCTGAATTTTTGGAAAAATTTTGGAATTTTAGTATAACCAACAATGTGCAGCTAAAAATTCCCGTTGATTTAAATAAAAAAAAAATGTTTGTCACCGGTCTTTTTTTTTTTAATTTAACAATTGCCATTTTTAAAAACTAGCGGTGATTTGTTTTAATTTTTTTTGCGAACAATCATAGCTTGTAACTACCTACATATCTGTCCATTTTGCCTTTCATCTTAAGAATAATTTAAAATGTTTAGTCAC